>NC_044978.1:102719343-102907533 GCF_008728515.1 Papio anubis
TTATTTTGGACTCCATTTCTGCCCACCTACTCCACTCAGGTAGCACTGTCTTTATTCAACTCTTTTTCAACACGCCAATCAGAGAGTTCCCTAAGGACTTGGCAATTTTCCAACCATCCATCTGGAATGCTATTCCTTGAGACAAATGCCACGATTTATTCCCTCACTTGATTCAGTTCCGTTCTAATATGGCATCAGCTCAGGAACCTTTTCTAACCATTCAATCCATAAAATTCCTCTCTGACTTTTCCCTAACATATTGTTGCTGCTGTTGTAACATTTGTCATAATACATCAACATATTTATTTAACTTTTTAATTATTTATTGTATTGTCTTTCTTTTTCCCCCAAGCACAGAGATTTCATCTGCATTATTCACATTTTTCAGTACTCATAAGAATCCTTGTCACAAACTGGATAATAAATATATTTTTAGGGAATAACATAATGAATGAATTAATAAAATGATAGTTATCATTCTCTCTTAGTAATTCTCCATGTTTTTCTGTTTTAACTCATTTGACAACTTCTGGTGTTTTTTAAACTCATGCTATATAGATGGATAATGCCTTAGTATCTAAACACACACAAAAAAATATATGCCTAAAGGAGGTCATTTATGTGAAACAAAACTTTGGAGTCTTAAAAGAATATAAATTATGCCACACAACATTTATAACCCAATAGTAATGTTTAAAAAAAGAGTGGATATAAAATATTTTAAAAGATAATTTCAACTTTTATTTTAAAGGATTCAGAGAGTACATGTGTAGGTTTGTTACGTGAGTATATTGCATGATGCTGAGGTTTGATCCCATCACCCAGACAGTGAGCATAATATTACCCAAAAGTTTGGTTTTCAACCTTTTCCCCCATCCAAATCTTCCCCCTCTAGTAATTCCCAGTGTCTATTTGTTGCCATCTGTATGTCCATCAGTACTCAATATTTAGCTGACACTTACAAGTGAGAACATGTGGTGTTTGGTTTTCTGTCCCTGAGTTAATTTGCTTACAATAATGGCCTCCAGCTCCATCCACGTTGCTGCAGAGGACATAATTTTATTCTTTCTTATGGTCGCGTAGGACACAGAAGATTTTTAGGATTGTGAAAGTATTTTACATGATACTATACTATGATTCTCTACTATAATTTAAAATAGTGGATTTTTTACTTTGCTGATAATTCAGTGTACCTGACAGTCAAACATTGATATATAATGCTTAAAGTTTAACAAAAAATGTTCTGCAGAGTTTAATATTTTATGTCAATAGTTTGTGTTCTTTGAAGTGAGAAGACATATTTATTTGGTCCAATACTTAAGATTACTAATTTAACTATTCTAAAATAATTTGTATTATTATTATGGGAATATGCAAACACTTAATTTTGGAGCCTTTATTTCAAGTAGCATAAACATTATTCCACATTCATCTATTCATAAAGATCACAGGCCATTATTTCCCTTAACCAGTAATAAAGTCTACTGCAGGAATTGATATACAAGTATCTGCCATTGGATCACATAAGACTTTTTTTTTTGGTAAAAGCTTTAGAAATAATATTTACAAAAATGAATTCAAAGCACATATGTCATAAAATACTAGAAATGGTCTAAAAAAAGCAAAAAGCTTATATGGGGTATAAGGAAATTATCTCTTTTGAACTGTAATCCAAAGAAATAATTAACCGATAATGAAAGGATGATTTTTCTGCATCAACTTTATGTTTTATTTTTATACTTCCAAAATTACAGAGTTAATGTAGGTTCTATAAGGTTTCATGTGAAATTCTAACAACCAAAAGTTCTGAAAGTCTGTGTATGTATATTTAAAATAACTCATCTGGCAGTAAAATCTGATTTGACTTGAACTCATTTTGAGGACACTTGACCTGAACTGATAGGGGGTACAGTTTTTATTTGTCCCTCCCACTGTGAATATTTATATGTTTCACTGCTGATGTATTAATATGCTCAGTTTTAAAATGCTACCCTTGATCTTACTAGACGATATTATAAAATATATTGCATATACATTGTACTACTCTGATAATTTCTGAAATCTATAATCCTCTGGCTTCAGGGGATTTGGATAAGAAATTATCAAAGTGAATATCCTTATTAAAATAAATCTTGAACAGTATGGGAATGTGTTCTTCGAAAAGTAATGAGCTTAAACCAATGCTTGGCATAATTTGTGCTAAATAACTGTTAACTATTACTATTAACCTGAATCATTGGTCTTTCAACTATGAATGAAAAGTGTTTGTCAATTAAAAATCCAACAAGTCATCTCAAACAATACGTGTCTAAAAAAACTTGAATCCACCCTCACTGGCAAAACAAACAAAAACTGCTTATACTGCATCCTTTCCTCCCACACCAAATGAGTTACTGTGAATCTAGTTTTCTGGTTACTTATATCCAAAACCTTGGTACCATTCTTGATGTGATGATACTGTTCTTTCTAACATATGCCACATGCAAATATCAGAAAATCCAGTTGGAATCAGTTTTTTCTAACTACAAAATATATCCAGAACCTGACCACATTTAATCACCTCCACTGCTAATTCCCTGTTTTTAACAACAGATTCATCTCTTCTGGATCATTCCAATATCTCCTACAGTTTTGTCTGATTCTATTTTGATTCTCCCTCACCGCTAACTCAGTCCACCTTCCAATCTATTCTCAACAAGGCAGTTTATTCAAATCATGTCACTCTTCTACCTAAATTATTGAAATTCCTTCCACTTTTAATCCAAATGAAATCTAAACCCACAAAAATTTACTATCTACAATTTTGAACCTATATGATCTATTACTACTTTATCTCTGAACTCACCCACTAACATTCTTCCACTTACTATTGCATTCCAGGCACACAGGCCTTTATGTTCTTTCAGTACACCAGGCCAATGCTCAGCTTGGGCCTTTGCCCTGACTGTTTCTTCCCTCTATAGCTGTCTTTCAACAGATGTTTGCATTGCTAAATTCCTGAACTCCTTCCAGGATTTTCTCAAAGGGCAGCTATATTCTCAAAGTGGTCTGCTTTGTCTGCTTTGTCCACCCTATTTAAAACAAAACCTTACCTCCTCCAACTCTGATACTCTGGAGTTACCTTTCCCTGCTGTACAATTTTTTTATAGCACATTCCAGCTTCTAATATATTATTAATTCATTTTTAAATTAAACTTTTTTTTTTTTTTTTTCATTTTTTAGAGACAGTGTCTGGCTCTGTCATCAAGGATAGAGTGCAGCAGTGTGATGATAGCTCACTGTAGCCTTCAATTCCTGGGCTCAAGCAATACTCCTGCCTCAGTCTCCTGAGTAGCTGGGACTACAGGAACATGCCACCTCATCAGGTGAATTTTGTTAAAGTTAATTTGTAGAGACAGGGTCTCATTATGTTTCCCACACTGGTCTCTACTGGGGGAACCCGCCCCCAATATTTCAACATAGGTTATTTCCATTTTCCATAAGTGTTGGCCAGCTGAGAAATAAAGAGAAAGAGTACAAAGAGAGGAATTTTACAGCTGGACTGCTGGGGGTGATATCACACATCGGTAAGACCATAATGCCTGTCTGAGTCTCAGACCAGCAAGTTTTTAATAAGGGTTTCAAAAGGGGAGGGGGTGTAAAACAGGGAGCAGGTACAAAGATCACATGCTTCAAAGGGCAAAAAGCAGAACAAAGATCACATGCTTTTGAGGGAACAGGACAAAAGGCAAAAGAGAACTACTGATAAGGTTTTATGTTCAACTGTGCACATATTGTCTTGATAAACATGTTAAACAACAGAAAACAGGGTTTGAGAGCAGAGAACCGGTCTAACCACAAATTTACCAGGGTGGAGTTTTTCCCCACCCTAATAAGCCTGAGGGTACTTCAGGGGAGGAGGGCATATTTCAGTCCTTATCTCAACCACATAAGACAGACACTCCCAGAGTGGCCATTTATAGACCTCCCCCCAAGAATATATTCCTTTCCCATGTTCTTAATATTAATATTCCTTGCTAGGAAAAGAATTTAGTGATATCTCTCCTAATTGCACATCCATTTATAGGCTCTCTGCAAGGAGAAAAATTTGGCTCTTTTTGCCCGAACCCACAGGCGGTCAGACCTTATGGTTGTCTTCCCTTGTTCCCTAAAAATCGCTGTTATTCTGTTCTTTTTCAAGGTGCACTGATTTCATATTGTTCAAACACACATGTTTTACAATCAATTTGTACAGTTTACACAATTATCACAGTGGTCCTGAGGTGACGTACATTCTTAGCTTACGAAGATAACAGGATTAAGAAATTAAAGTAAAGACAGGTGTAAGAAATTATGAAAGTATTATTTGGACACTGATAATTGTCTATATTAAAATAAAATCTTCACAATTTATGTTCCTCTACCACAACTCCAGCCGGTCCCTCCGTTCAGGGTCCCTGACTTCCCGCAACAGGTCTCAAACTCCTAGCTTCAAGTCATCTTCCCACCTCAGCCTCCCAAAGTGCTGGGATTACAGGCATGAGCCACGGGTCCCAGCCTATTAATTCATTTCTAAATTTAATTTTTTATTGTGTAGCTTCCTCCACAAGAATGTAAATCCACAAAAACAAGGTTTATCATGATTGTATTCCAAACTCCTAAAAAGAGATGAAAAATACTTACGTATATATTTACTAATTTCCAAGAAAATATCTTATTTTGACTTTCAAAGAATTTCTTTTGTCCTTAATCAATTCTATTTTTTTTTTCTTTTTTTTTTTTGAGACAGAGTCTCGCTCTGTCACCAGCCTGGAGTGCAGTGGTGCCATCTCAGCTCACTGAAACCTCCACTTCCTGGGTTAAAGTGATTCTCCTGCCCCTGTCTCCCAAGTAGCTGGGACTACAAGCGAGTGCCGCCATGCCCAGCTAATTTTTGTATTTTTAGTAGAGACGGAGTTTCACCATTTTGGCCAGGATGATCTCGATTTCTTGATGTAGTGATCCACCCGCCTTGGCCTCCCAAAGTGCTGGGATTACAAGCATAAGCCACCATGTCTGGCCTCAATTTTAATTATCTATACTTTACTGAAGTCCAGTATAACCTAGAAGTGAGAGAATCTGTGGACAAGCAGTTGCAAATGTAAACACTACACTACATCGTCACCTAACATAGGGTATGGGCGGAAGCTAAAGAATGGCCAATCATTTCTTTAGTGCTCTCTAGTGTTTGCTATCCAAATCCAAAGTGTTTTTAATTCAGATACACAAGGCCAATAAATATGAAATGGAACTGAAAGGAGATCGATCATGTTCGGAGAGGACAGAGTTTTCATGGAGCGTCGTATCAGTTGCTTCAACACTTTTAGTAGAATGTAGAAACTAAAATGATGAAAATCACAATTGCTTAAAACCTCAACAATTTGCCTGAGTCAAAACTACAACTCTAGAAACAAACCTAAAAAATATTTATTTGCTTCTTAAAATATCCTAGTTAACTTTGTTTGCTAATATAAAGCATAATCCTGAGAAAAAGTAAGTTGATATACTTTTACTAGCCAAATAAAAGTTATATAATAACAACTTTTCATATCAAGTTCTAATAAAACTTGTAACACAAAACAGGATAATTAATAAAATATGAAAATTTTCATTTCCTATATGGCTAAAAAACACAATCATTTTTGTGTTTTTTCTTTCCACATAATTTAAATATTTTCATTTTATAGGGTAAACTGCACTAAGAATATAGTAAATGATTATTGGCTGAGTTGATGTAGTTTATGAAAATTTACATGTATAACAAAGTATGTGCATAAATAAGAAACATTAATATTTTATACGTTTTTATTTCTGTTTTGATGAATAACTGGCACTATAAGAAAATTCATTATTTCAGAACTTTCCTGATAAGAAAAGGAAATCTGAAACTAATAAATTATTTTTTCTACTTTTTTCAAGGAGATTTATATTACATTAAAATACATATGTAGATATACAAATATACATTTATTAGATTGTCATTAAAAGTAATGACAAAAACCACAATTACTTTTTCATCAACCTAATATATGTATGCATATGTCATATATATATACACACAATATATGGCATAAACATATATCTGTATGAGTGTGCATGTCTGTGTGTGTATGTATGTTTGTTGTTGTTGTTTGAATGGGTTAATCCCTTACCCCCAATGTTCGTTAATTTTATATGACATACCTCTTAGTCTAATTACCATGCTTATCATCTCAATGACTTTTTTGTATCCACTTTGCTTTTAAAGAGTGAGGGTTTTTTTTTAACCATTTACTCATTTACCATCTGTGTTTATATATTTTTTTGTTTCTGTTTTTGACAGAGCCACTCTGTGACCCAGGCTGGAGTGCAGTGGCGTGTTCATGGCTCACTGCAATCTCTACCTCCTGGATTCAAGAGATTCTCCTGCCTCAGCCTCTCAAGCAGCTGGGATTACAGGGGTGCACAACCATGCCAAGCTAATTTTTGGATTTTTAGTACAGATGAGGTTTCACCATGTTGGCCAGGCTGGTCTCAAACTCCTGACCTCAAGTGATCCACCCACTTCGGCCTCCCAAAGCGCGGGTATTACAAGCATGAGCCACTGTGCCCAGTCATATTTTTATAATTTTAAATACACAGGGTATGAATACACTGAAGTTATTTTGGCTACCTAGTGTCTATCTTTTCTTATTCTATCAATACTCCAATTTTGTTTGCATATCCACTTACCCTTCTCAATCATTTTCTTCTTATCACTATCACACAACACTTCCCATCCTTCAGGCCAAAGTTCAGGGCACAAGACAATATAAACCAAATTGATGCAAAGAGGCTTGTGCTGGGAGAGTCTGGAAGTTTTAATCAGTTTCTGAAAGCGCTACCAGGAAAGGGCCTCTTCTTGTTGCATATGAACAAGGAGATAAGTACCCTGATAGCTGCTTGAAGTTCCTTAACAATCTTGGAGGGGACAATCCTTGAGATTGATGGACTCTGTGGAAGGTTTAGAGGAGAGACAGAAAAATGAAAAGACAAAGTGCCTTTTATGATGTCAGTGGGTTAAGCCT
The DNA here is from genome assembly GCF_008728515.1 of Papio anubis. Lineage (NCBI taxonomy): Eukaryota > Metazoa > Chordata > Mammalia > Primates > Cercopithecidae > Papio > Papio anubis. Next base: position 102,726,408 of record NC_044978.1, read on the forward strand.
CCCCTTCCACCAACAAACTATCAAGTTTTAGGTTTATGAATCTATAAATTTGTTTAAATTTTAATCTAGTTTCCATCAGGTTTTAAGACACTGAAAGCTTCAAGAGTTTTTAACTCATAAAATTTGTTGTATATAAAAACTTATTCAAAACATCTTGAAGCAGGGCCTTGGAAACCTTCTTTCATTATTTATTGTACCAACAATGTGGTTTCTTAGTTAAAAACAAAAACATACACATTTCGTTAAAGTCTTTTTTACTTTTAATTGCTTTCTTTCCCTTTATCCCATCTTTCCAAGGTTGAAATCTGACCTTCACCCTCCTTTTCTCTTTTATTCTAGTGATCTTAAGTGTCTTTTTATTAATAAACAATTTTCATGGGATATAGAGTTCTTCCTAGATTTGGGAAGATATTTTCAATCTTTACTGCTGCTTTTCCCTGCCTGGTTGAAAAAAAAAGTCCTGGCCAATTAGGTGACTATTAATTGTTTTAAATTATTTGAACCTTATATTTAATATTTCCTTTCCAACCATAGGAAGATGACATACTTTGTGAAATCATAATTGTAAATTTCCATTATTGCATTTGTCTTCCCCACAATTAGTACTAATAAGTAAAATTTTATCATACATTCAAGTGTGATAAAAATAATATTTATTAGAACCTACTATGCACCAAATACTATACACTGAGTTTTGCATATCTCATTTACCTTCACATCAATTTTATGAGGAAAATTATACCTCTATTTTATAGGTGATAAAATCTAGTCTTACAGCATGAACGTAAAGTCTCTTGCTTTTCCTACAATGTTACTTGCTTTAAAAGGTAGGTTAATAAATTCATATATATGTATAAAAATATTTTGAAATAAGATGCTTTGCATTTGATGAAATATTTATTGATTGATTTTTATGCATAAATCTTTAGTGATTGTTAGTGATTGCAGTCTTTAAAGTTTCTATCATAAACTAAATATTCCAATACACCAATAAGAAATGACATTATTTAGAAAAGTTCGCTTAATTTATAGTGCATTACAGTTATCTATACTTTCATCTGTCTATTCTAGGTCCTAAATGGTGCATCTTAAATTCTTCCTTTGGAAAGCATGAGCATCTTAAAAGCATCCACAAATGTTCTTCAACTGATTCAAATTTTTACATTTCATCTACCTTAATTCATAAGACAAAAGATTACTTAGAATTGGGAAATCAAAATATGGTCCACAAATAGTAAAGTATGAATTGCCTAGGTTCAATAAACTTATTTTCCTTTTCTCCCACTACCTTCTCCTTTCCCTTCCCATTTTTTCCTCTTCTCCTTCTCCCCCTCCTCTTCTTTTGTCTTTTCAAAAAGACAAGTAATGCCACATGAAGTTTTTCTTCACAGAGCTGCAAAGTTTAACTCATGTTCTCCAGTATCATTCTCATCTTTTTAATGTTTTTAATAGTTAATATAGAGTGAAATTTGATCTTGACTAGCAGGGGTAAGAATATAGGATGAACATAGTTGTTGCACGTTATTAGTTCTCTGTTCATATGCTAGGCTTAACTCAATGCTAGGTCACTTCATACATAAAGCTGTATGTGAGAGGAAGACAGGCTTCTCTGTTTTCAGCCAAACTACCAAGGGCATATCTACCTGCCCCAAACAACTCTGCAGTGGCCAAGGCATTCTGGCTGTTTAAGTAATTAAAACATTGAAATAAGATAGTTGCAGCTGTCAATTAATTAGGGCTGTGGGTGTTAAATATAATTAATTAGTTTCTTTAACAAATAGTTATTGTGTTCCTGCTCTATCATGTTAACTGGGGTTTTTATAGCCAATAGGGTAGACCTGGTCTCAAGCAAAATGAAGCTCATAGCCTAATGTGGGATGAAAATGGAAAACAGATGCAGATAATTAATGAACTTAAAAATGAGAACCTAAAAAGAGAATATTTGCTGGGAGAAAAGATTGATATTTTAAAGAGAATGGGCCCACAAGCTTTTCAAAGAGGTAAAATTTAAACTATAACAAAAATAAATTGGAAGATACTAACTATGTGAAAGGGAAGAACATCCCAGACATTGTGCACACCATGTGCAAAGGTCTTAGGGTTGAAAGCAACTTGGTTTGTTTCACAAACTCAAAGACCATTCACGTGCCTAAAGTACAGTGAATGAGAGATGAGTGCAGTCACACATAAGATTTGAAAAGGAGCGAGAAGCCAGATTATGCAGTTATTTTCAGACCAGAGTAAATGCATTTGGTTTTGATTTTAACTGTAGTGGGAAGTTATTGAAAGACTTAATCTGCAGATAAATATGATGACATTTATATTTTAAGATCCCTTTAATAGGTAGGTGAAAAATTGATCAGGATGTAAGATAAATAGAGGTGGCGAAAATGTGGAGGCTACTGGTAGAGCTTAGGCAAAAGATGATAGGGATGTTGACTAAAATTATGAATGTCAGGTGAGTAACAGAGGGTGGAGGGAAGACATATTTTGTATATAAGATCAACAGAAGTATGACTGATTGCTTTGCAGACATCATAGGGGCATGCAAAGAAAGACTCAAGGAGAGGATTCTGGGATGGATAAATAAATTAGGGAGATAAAGGCAGAGAGGTAGTCCTTAAATCCATGGGAATGTGTGACATCATCATTAGTAAGAATGTTCAGAGACCAAAGAAGATAACTCAAACTGGTACCCTGAGTGGTCCAGATATCTGGAAGCTTTATACAGATGGGGAGGTTAGCAAAAGAGGCCAGCAGAAATCCAGAGAATAAAAGAAAAACGAACAACAGTAGTATAAGTGATATTGCCCGCCCTTTCAAGACCCAACCAACACACATGTTTTTTTTTTTAATTAGTTAACCATTTTATGATAATTTCTAAAACACTGGGTAAGATGAAGATCAGCAAATATTCGCTTAATTTGACAAGTCTTTCATATTGGCTGTACTAGAGGAAGGAGCCAGACAATGGTGAGCTGAATGGGAGTGGTGGTGATCATAAAGTTGGATCAAGAGAAGGATTTGGTTTGTTTTTGTTTCATTCTTAGGTGCTGATTTTAGGCCAGGGTCAGGAGTGGTGTGGGATGGTAGTAGGTCATAGTTTAAAACTGATAAAAATAATCCAGAAATAGTTTAATGATAATATAGAGAGACAAAATTTTAAAAGACTTTGAAAATGAAATAAGGGATGGAATCTGAGCAAAAGTGGAAGTATTCTGTGATAGAAAAAAACAGGTTTTACTATTGTTTAAGAGTAGGTAAAGGGAGAAAATGGAGTTCATACATAGACAGGTTGCTAAACTCCCTGCGTCGCTACCAAAACTGAACATCATATGCATTCAGGCATATGTGTTAGCTATAGATAATGTTTTTCCTTTATTTTAGGTCTGATTTTATGAGATTGGATATCATTATAAAGTTATTTGTTTAATTTTTTAAAAAAATTGTGGTCTATCACTAATCCAATTTTGTGCAAAAGTAAATTACAGCTTCCAACACTTAAATTAACATGTAAGTCAAAATGTTCTTTTACTAAGCTATTGTACATTGTATATTTCATTCTGGAGTACAAGTCATATTATCAGAAATCAGTAATTCATTCTAAATTTTGATGACTTATTGTTTTCATAAATTTCTACATTAAAAATTATGACTTAAAATATTTCTCTAAATATTTAAAAAATGGATCCCTGAGGATCTTACTCTAACTGAGGAATAAATCATTCTTTTCTAATATTAAGTGTTATTTAATTGATTAGTACTAAAAAAATTAACTGATGAAATCAGTTTTACTATTCAGAAGTCAATGTGTCCAATGAAAGGAATGATTGAGAAATTTTGAAATAGCTTTCAGAATGTGTATTAGATGTAGATAACTGCTATTTTAGAATTAAGTTTAAAGAAATATACCTTTCTTAAGTTCTTGCAGAGAAGCAATGTTTGACACACTTAATATTTACCTCTTTATTTCCTTTCTGTATAAAGACATATTACCAACATATTGGCAGACCATATAAAATATATGCAAATGATTTGTGACCACATAAACAACTTTTTACTTTTTTTTTTCACATGATGTAACAAATGATTTGAATTATGGAATTTGTAGTCCTTCTGTTAATTTGTGTATTCCTTTCTTGAATCAAAGAGATATGAAGTTCCCCATGGATGGATACATGCTGTGAAACCCATTTTTAATTTTTCTTTGAAGACATTTTATAGACTGTTACTACCACATGGTGTTTAAATAATGATAAATTGTGACAGAATTTCAATGAGATATAGAAAAAAATTGTTTAGGGCGCATGATATGTATATTTAATCATTTTATTTTTTCACATATTTGTCATGAATCCAGGAGTGGCTTAAACTGTAATAGATGAAAGTGTCATATTTAATCACACTAATAAAATGTATATTCTCAATCATCAGCTTGTTTGAAATACATTTGAACTTCCAAAAAGCTTACTAAGTGAACAAATTAAAATCACTCAGGCTTGGCATATTTAAGATATGATCTGTAACATAGTTTACCTCTCAAGCACTCAACATATATAGTTCCTCATGAATCTGAAATAAGTTAAAAAAAACACTGTAGTATTTCTTCAAATGTTTAACACAGGCTTGGCTCAAGAATCAGACCTTGGGCTGATAACAGAACATTCATTAATTCATATCTGCCAAGATTTTGTTAAATACCTGTTTCTGATAAGTAAATTTACATTGAATGCTGCAGGGACTTTCTTGCATATTGAAAACAGTCATCAAATACAAACTTCTTCATTCTTGAATGCTTGCTTTTAGACAGGTTATTGTATTTTTCAAAATTAAGACAAACTGGAATACATAACTTCCTAAATGTGTTAACAGAAATTCTTCATGTTAAACAAAATTTATTTAGAGAATTTTGTACTAACTGAATTTATGAAGTAGCATGAACTTTTAATAATCTACTGGAGCCAGTTCATGTGTTCCTGTGAGTCCGATACCACTCTGGACTCAGCACAGGATACGCCTCAGACACACTGGTGTCAATTGCAGCTCATTGAGATCCACAGCTCGGCTCATGTTCTGTTTCCTGGTGTTCTTTATTTTTTATTTTTTATTTCCAAGAATTCTTACCCTGATATACCCCTTGTGTTTCTGTTTGTTTGTTTGCTTTTTCTTTTTCTTCTCCTCAGCAATGAGTCACAATAATCACTTTTATTGGGTTGCTTTCTGGGCCTCCTAGTTGATGACTCATCTAATGAAGTCTGAGCCCAAGATCTTATCCTCAGACCCTTCTGGCATCTCTACAGTACCTCCAGTGGAACACGGAAGACACACTATGACCGTTTAAGTTCTATGGATGACACATTTCTCACAGGACTAAGAAAACTCTGAAAGATTCTTCTTTCTCACTGTATTGCAGCATCATCATTGGGCTAAACCAAAATTTAAAAATTTTGGTTACTTATATATATTCATAATGTATAATTTATAAGTATAAACATGTTTATATATAATTTTTAAATATATAAAATATATATAGCTTATAAATTTGATATATATACATATATATGTATGACTCTGAAACTGGGCACTAGAGCATTACTCATACGATATTTATTTCTTCTGAAAAAAGTTGTATGTAACATTGTTCAGCATTTGAAGTTTTAAATTCGGGTTCAAAACTGTAGAGTCCTGAAATGAAGTTTTAGAAGGACTATAAAAAGATGTTTTGTTTCTATCTTTCCAGATAAAGGAATGCACAATACAGGTCTTTTATCATGTGCTGTCAGTCATGTGTCTCCAGAAAGATTAGATAAGATTCTCAGCAACCGAGCAGGAGATTGTTTGAGACCTATGTCCCTAGCCAGGCTAGACCTGAATAGTAGCATGACTTTTAGAGTCACTCAATTACCTAAGAGCTGACAAAGGATTTAACTGAGAACAATGGCAGAATTAGACAACATAATAAATAAAGACAAAAAGTGTCTGTGTATGCAGAAACAAAAAAAAATTATTAGTTGAGGCTCACATAGTTTTGCAATATACATATCTCTTTATAAAAAATATTGTATGATATATAATGGAAATAAATAAAATAAGAAACTCAGATATATTTCAAATATTGCTTCTCTATATAGTACATTCGGTATTCAAACATTTTTTATCATATACAGCAGCCAATTTCTAATCCAGAAATTTTTAAAAAAATCTTTTCAGATTCACTGACTCTTTAAATTTGATTTTAGCTTTCTTCCTAGAAGTAAAAGCACATATTTATAGAACCACAATATTTGATACATAATTTCAGTGCAATGTGGTCTGACTGAAGTTTACCTGCAGATTAAGAAACTTTGCCTTGAGGAAAGCTGATAGGTTTCTCTCTCCTCAGCATACACCTCAAGGCCATCGTAAAGAGAACAAATTCTCTGTGGGTAAAAGGCAACAAAGTTTTTAAGAACACAAAATAAAGAACCCTAGTAGAGTTGGGTCCTATTAATGGCCCCATTTCACAGGCAGAAAATACTCTTTGATTTCTTTCTTTGGGGCTTAGAGATGTCTCCTGCTTGGAGATAAGACCTCCACAGTCCAAGTGGAGCTGAGCTTAACAAGGTGGGCTCAGCTTAGCAATGGCAATATGGCTTCCTCTGCTTGTTCACATCACCAAGGATGAAGAGTAACTAGGGATTTGGGGTTGATACTCTCGCCAGAGAGCATGCATTTGGCTGGACTGGCAATTCTTGGGATAATGGAAGAAGGACTGATAGCCATTCAAGGCAGGGATCATGACCCTGACCATTTCTATCTCTGACAGTGACTAATTGTAGGTGTTGCTCTTTTGGGCTCTGGCTTATACTCTTTTCCAAGGATAGGATCTCATATCTCTGATTCTGGCTGGGATCATCCTGTTCCATCAGTTAGATTATTTTTACATTAGGGTGATACTATACACCCTACTAGCTACATAATCAGAAATTCTCATTTCAATATCACATCTCCCACATCAGACATTATAGACACTGAAATTTCATAGCCGATTCATATTTACTACAGATCCTTGAAAGTTGTGGTATTTCCTGCTGATTTGCTAGGGCCAAAATAGCACATTTCTGTATTATTTCGAGTTATATGAAAATCTGTCTTCTTAAATTTCAGAGATCAAGAACATTATTCGTGCAATTTGGTGCACAAAATTTGTACTTCTAAAACCAAGAAGTAGGCCTGAATTGTTCCCTTCATTTTGATAATAGATTGGTTTGTAAAGATTCCTGCTTTCTTCCCTTGTCTTTGTCATATCCTTGGAATCAGAAAGGAACCCTGATAAGATGACTGATGGAGGTCACAAGGCGAGTCTGTTATGAAAGGCTGCCCTGGGACGTAAATCAACACCTTGACTCTATTGTTGTATTACTTAAATCAACTGATGTTAACATGTTAGTAATATAACAATTAGCTATTAAGCTTTTTAATTGCCACAAATTTTATATAGATGTTCAAACCAATTGCAAATGGGAACAATTGGAAAATCACTTAAAATTTTGCTTTAATATCAATTTTACTAAATCCTTAGTCACTGGAATACGGAGCATGAGGAACAGTTAAAGGCTAACTTTATAATAAAAACTGCATTATTAGAAGTTATTCTTAAATCGTACACAATTGTTTAAGATTAAAAAATCAGACTTTAGATACAGAATTTCCCCTCCTTTATTTCTATTTCAGAAATCTGTAATATGTGTCATTTAAGACATTTTCATTTAGACCACATACTTTTGGTAAATTATTGCTATAATAATACCTAGGGAAAAAACCTAGATGAACTTCTTTCCCTGAAACACTTTCGTAATTGTCATAAACCTTCTAAAACCTTAGTTATAAAAGTTTGACTGTTTTGCCCACTTAGCTCTGCTACCCAAAAGGAATATGTAACTTCCATTAATATTACAGGGGTTGAGATTGTTATAAATGGTAAAATTACCCTTTGTTATTTTTCTTATATTAAACTCTACTATAAAAATAGACTTTGGAAACAATGAATAGCGTTTTTATATTTATAATGTCAGTTAATGTATAAGTGTGTAATATCAGTTTTATAATTTATAATTTATAATACCAGTTATAATAGCAGTTGAAGGGTATTCCAAGATCATGTTGCCAGGCAATTCTTATTTCCTGTTGTGGTAACCAAGTATTTATTTCAATAGTTTATAAATGCTAACAATGATCATGTAGAAAGAGCTTGTAATACGCTACCACAGCACAACAGAAATGAAGAAACAGTAACAACTATTACAAAACTGCAAAATGGATCAAAGTTTAACAGTAATGACATATGGATCTTACAACTCAAGATGCCAGAGTATTATTAAGATCAGGCTTGTTGAGCCCTAAAGTCATTACCCTACTGTTAATATTTGATAGTTAATATGAGATACTCTGGTAGAAGTTAGTTCTGAGAAATATTTCCTTCATAGTTAGTGCTAATTAATATCTTTTTTTTCTTTCAGCTACTGGTAAGGATAAACTGTGTCAAAAAAGATACTAGGTATAACCAAATATAAACTCTGACAACTACTAGTTGCATGACTTGAGACAAGTTATTTAATCTTTCTCATTTTCATTTTATGATTCTGGCAACTTGTTTCAATGATACTTTGAGGAGATTTGTTAGAAATATATAGGGTCACACAGGTAAAGACGGTTAGTACATCATTTGGCATTGTGCTTGTTCAATAACTTGTTCTTAGTTACATTTTTGTTGTTAATCTAATTTTTGGTGTTTAAAGAATAAATTTTTGGTAAACCTAAATTTATCAGGATTTCATATATATATGTATAACATATACTCATTACTCATATACTCATTATGAGTGTGTGTGTGTATGTATATATATATTTAGAGACAAAACCATAAATTTACATTGTATAGGGATGTGTGTTATATTAATCATGGATCAGATGAAAGGAGAGTAACTGATGTGATTTTGTTAATTTGCTGATAGTTCTTTCATGGACTTATTAGATCTCACAGTTTCCTTACTCAAAAAAAAAAAAAAAAAAAAAAACCGGGAATACTTTTTTCTTTTTTTGAGACAGAGTTTTACTTTGTCACCCAGGCTGCAGTGCGAGGCAGGATCCTTGCTCACTGTAGCCTGAACTTTCCAAGGCTCAAGCATTCCTTCCTTCTCAGCCTCCCTAGTAGTTGGGACTACAGGTGCACACCACCATGCCTGGTTAATTTTTGTATTTTTTGAAGTGATGAGGTTTCGCCCTGTTGCCCAGCCTGGTCTTGGCTTCCTGGGCTCATGCAATCTACCTGTGTCACCCTCAGGAATAACATTTAATATCTAGAAATTAATTAAAGATAAATGGAGATTAAACATTTAGAGGATTTAGATACATTTCCTCTTTACATTTACTATTCTTAATAACTTTATCTCACTTAAATATATAAAGCACAACAGCTTATTTACAACAGCTTAGTGTCTAAAATAGACTAAATATTATATATAACCCAAACCAGGAAAGCATTTTTCAGAGATATAAATGTCCCTCTGAAATCTTTACATGCTTTAATGAAAATTGAATTTATTTGATGTTGCAGTTCAAATCCAGAGATATGGAGTGTAAGACAGTGAATTCATTATCCATATATATCTGGATATATCCTTTATGTATCTGGCTTTTCTTAGCTGTATAATCTGAAGTAATTTAATTATTTTTTCTCAATGTCTGCTTCTTTAAAATAGATTACTATTATTATTACTAAGGATGCTACAGTTTCCACCACCACTACTATTACTTCTCAAGGCTAGTGTAAAATAACAAAAATATTTTTAAAATATTAAAAAATAGTGTAAATCATGATGCATTTCTTAAACCCAGGAGACGCACTAAGATATTTGTTTACACACATGCATGTTATATGTTTATGATACAGGAGAGTTCCCTGATTCCCCTGGCAGGACATGACACAGGGTTGTGGCTTGCCTGTTCAGCAGCTGGCAGGAAGGGGAATACATAGGCAGGTAGATGAAAGAGCCAGGGTGAATGCTTTGGGGTTCAGCCCTGCAGTAGTGTCTAGGGTGGGTGCCTGCAGCCCTGGTGTTATAATGCTCTTGTAACCTTGTCATTCACAGACGGCTTACATGTTAGTCAGCTCAATGGATCCTCTGGCTTTTCAAGGGCAGAGAGCTAGTGTGACAGCTTTCTGTACCCCAAGCTCTTGTTCAGAGCGTGGAAGAATTGAGTCATACACGGGCTTGAAGGATACATTCATGATTTTATTGAGTGGTAGAGGTGGCTCTCAGCAAGATGGATGGGGAGGTGGGAGGGGGATGGAATGGGAAGATGAACTTCCTCTGGAGCTTGGCCATCCATTGGCTGAACTCCTCTCTGTCCATCCCCAGCTGAACTCCTCTCGGTGTTCAGAGGTTCCTTTCCCTCTCTCTTTCTTTGCCATGCTGTTCTGTCATTCTTCTGCTTGTCTCCTCGTCTGACCATCTGCTCATCTGCTTCTAGAGCCTGGGGTTCGGGGTTTATGTGGGTACAGGATAAGGGAGTGGTAGGCCAAAAGGCAACCTTTTGCGTGTGAAACAGAAATGTCTTTCCCACTTAGGGCTACGGGTCTCCAGGCTTGAGGGTGAGGCCTTTCCTGGGGAACTCCCCTCTTCTACCCAATATTTCCCTGTCTCCTGTCTGTATCATTTACATATATGAGAAGGTCTATATAATCATCATTACTACTCTAAAACTGAATGCAAATCCTCAGAGCTGTCCTAACATTTTTCAGTACCAATACGACATCCCCTACTTGTTTCTGATGTCCTTTCCAGCTATTCTTTAGCATTTATGAACAAAAACTTACCATTAACTTCACAGAAAGTGAATTCCCATTCAGATGTCTGGTTAATCATATTATTGTATAATATTTTCTCATTTTTCCTTTCCATAAAAAATTATTTACTGTAACTTGGAAGTGAGTGTTCACAAAATCATAACTATACATGTTGCTCTTTCAAATGCAGAAAAATCTATCATTTTATCTAAAACTGACAAGTACCCCATACATATTATTTTCTTTTGAAAACATCATCCAAGAGATATAGAATTCTATTAGCATTACCAGTTCAGGTTATATAACTGTGAAAGTGGTATGGAGGGAAATGAAATTAAAAAATTATTTCTTAAGAATAAGTGTGAGTTTTATTCAGGATTTTTGGTGGAAATGACAAATTGAGAAAAAAAGATACCACTTTCAGCCAAGATACTGAAAAATTGAATAATTCTGATAGGTACAATTACTTAAGATACAATTACTATAATTTGAAATGGGATAAGGGGTGCAGAAAAAGATGAAAGAGGTAACTAATCTTTATTAAGTATCTGTGATATGTTAGTCTATTACAGATACAATGTGGGTTCTGTAATCAGGAAGTTGGTGTTCAAATCCAGGCTCTTCAGCTTACTAGTTGGTAACCTTGACTGAGTTATTTATCATGTCTGCATACCTCAGTTTTTCTTAACCATTAAATGGAAATAATAATAATACCTACTTTGTAAAATTTCTATGTGGATTAAATTTAAATGTATAAAACAGAGCATACCATAGGTTTATTTTTACTTTTAAAGAATAGGAAATGAAAATCTGTGAAAGTGAAGAAATTCTCAAGGTCACTGCAATCAGTAAGATGGATCAGAACTGGGATCCACCTACTTTTAAGTCAATGCTCTTTCTACTGTGCTCAAATGAGGCTAGGATAATAATAGATTGTGAAAATATCAATAGTAGGATCAAACTACAAATGAACTGTGCCGAGATGAAATTTAAGGAAAAGCGAATGACATGAAAAACAGATAGATGGTAGTTTTACTGTAATTACAAGAACTTGAATGTATGGCAACGTAGCATTCAATAAACGTAAGATTGAGCTCAAAATTTTCTGGGAGGCTTTGCGGCTTACTGTGGGGTGTTTGATATTCTGTGTCTTGTTTCCCTCTGAGGGTGTATTCAGAACCCTCTCTATTTCCTTGTCATTAAGCAACATTCAGTCATTTTTTAGGTCCCACTGTCCCAGCCTGAGATTGCTAAATTCAAAAAGATTTTAGAGAAAACATAATACTTTTGTAAGAAAATCTTTTATCGCCATGGTCAAAGTCATCGTTGTTTCTCCCCTGGACTAGTGTAAAGGCCTCATTACTCATGCATCTTCTGTTTGTTTCTTATAGGTCAGCTGGCATGAGTTGTATACAGCATAAATCAATGCCCCTTACCCCCACCTAAAACCATACAAAGCTTTCCAATATTACTTTCAAGGAGACCTAAATGGCTTATCATGGTCTCCAAAATCACACATAATTTGGCTCCTGCATACCCTATCACATCCATTCACATTACCAATCTAACTTACAGACTCAATCACACTGGATTTTCTTCTTTCTGTCTTTTGATCACAGAAATCTTAATTCCTCTTGCAATTCCTTTGCTCTGGAATGGTCTATTTCAAGGTCAGGTCTCACCACTGACTTCTTTTGTAAATTATTTTCTTTCTTAGTTTTTTACTTCTTTGTTTATCTTCCTCCTCCCTAATCACATGTAAAGTAGAATAGAAGCACCATGAAACCACGGATTTATCATAGTCAGTTCCATACCTTTATTATGTTTAAGTGACAAGTAAATAAATAACATGTTGTCCTTTTCATGCAGAGACAAATCATCAGTATGGCCCATTATTTGGATAATTTCCCTATTTTACTTTTGAATTTGCACTAATATATGTTCTTTTGTATGTCATTTATTGTGTCGCTGAGAGGGATTAAAGGTGTCTCTTGTGATCAGGCACCTACATGAGAATAGAAATAATTAAAAATTATACCCATATATTTCTGAGGGATGCAGCTGATTTTCTGAGGCAATCCATTGAGTGGTTACAATGAGCTCTTAAATAATTGCATTTTCTTGAATTGGTATGCTGTGACTAAGGTACCTGTGATAACAGAGGATTGATTTCCCTCTTTACTTCCCATCCAAGTTCAAACCTTACCTTAAGAAGAAACAATTAGGTTGCCTCTAAATGCAATGTTACTGATGAGCTTGTTCCATGGTCAATGGTGGAAATCAATTTTCATTTAAGAACCTACAGTACTTAGCCTTTTTCCTTTTCTGTAGTCTTTATTGATTCTTCTTTCCATAGAAAGACACTATCCATTCTACTGTAGCCAGGTGCTGTTTCCAAGATTCCATAATAATGGAGTAAAAGTTCTCAGAGAGCTTTCCTAGACTGGCAACATGCCCATTTTTTTAATATGCAGAGGAAGGCCATTCTATCTATCACTGAGCATGGGAGGAGACTTTCATTTAAAAGAGACAGAAACAGTATCATGAAAAGCCTCAAAATAAACTCTTCTCTGGCCTGTCCAGCGATTTCAGCAGCAAGAAAAAATTAAAAGAATACTTGGATGGATTCTAAATTAATCTTTTAATTAAGTATGGACACCAATTTCTTCAGGTCAAAGAGCAGCTTGAAATGATTCCCTCTGTCCCTCCCAAGCTCAGAGATAAGGGGATTTTGTGTGTAGGGGGTTTTCGAGGGATATTTTTTTTCACCAAAAAGAGAACACTATTCAGCAGTAATTTTTAATGTTAGAATTGTACACCATGTGGCTTCTAGATTTGTAAGACAGAAGGGTCTGCCTTATCTGAGGATTGACTGCAGGTTTCACAGCAAAGTTGTTTTCTGAAAGGTGCCTTCTCAGATTATGCAACCCTCCTTCCTTGGTTTACAATGAGGATTACCTATGAATATCGTGAGAGGTGAAAACAGTCTATTTCACATTTGGGTTTCATAGATTCATTTGCTCTGAGGTGAGTTTTCTGATAAACATTTAGTGAACTGCCCTTCATTTAGAATTGCAGCTCTGTGTATTTTGCAATGGGGGATAGTCTCTATGATCCCTCTAGTTTTCATTAAAATGAGTGACCTGGTAGGGGAAAAAACAATAGAACCTAAGCCTTATAATTAAATATTCCTGATATTTTTAATGTACAAATAATAGTAGATAATGCATATTCAGTCTAATATAATCAAAACATGAAAAATGCGGCTTTTAGGAGCTAAATGAAAGAATCAGAAATATAACAAGTTTTTATGCCAATACTTTGATACTATACTCTGCTATCAAAATTGTGTCTTAGTTTAACATTTTTCATTGCCAGACTTTTACACCTGGGAATCTGGCATTGTATATCCATGATACTAAGAAAATTCCATTTTTCCCTGAGATGCTAATTAGACTTCTCTAATCCAGTTGTTAAAGTCAGACAAAGCAGGAGAAAGAGCTAAATTAATAAAGAAGATCTCAGATGATCACCACCTAGATATCTACATTTTTTGAGGTTAAAAAAAAAAGCATATGAATCAATTTTTAAAATATTTCATGGAAAAGTTTGGGGTGTAAGTCATACGTATGTATTATTAATCAAGGAAAATGATGAACACATCTCAATCATTTTAGGAGATTTATTTGCCAAAGTTAAGGACACGCTCAGAAGACAGGTCTATGCCTTTCTCTGATGATGATTTTGAGGGCTCCAAATTTACAGAAGAAACAGCGGGATACTGAGAAGCACACAGTTTTCACATAAACAAAAGGGGCAGAGGAAAAATGTGGAGAATCTGCATTTTACCTAAGATAAAGCAGACAAAATAGGATAGGGAAACAGTCAGATATACATTTGTGTCTGGCAGGCCTGACTGAACATGTAAAGATAAGCTATCAATCTGCATTGTCATGGTGAAGTTTTAACAGCTCACCAAGAATTACCTGTGGGCAAAGTATGGAGGAGGCATGTAGCTTTTCATTTTGTACCCATATTATTTAGGAACCAAAAGGGGGAGGCAGGTTTGCATAACCCAGTTCCCAGCTTGACCTTTCTCTTTGGCTAAATGAGTCTGGGGTCCCCAAATTTACTTTCCTTTCACTACATATTTAAGTATCACTTAATGATAACAACAAAGGTTAGAAAATGTACACCTTTCTAACTTATCTACAAAGATACTGTATAATTATATAATAATAAATGTATTTTTTCTTATATATGTTCGAATTATTCATTCAAACAGGAAATTATCAGTTAAGTGAAGAGCAGACTGAACAATTTAGAGAGAACAAAATTGAAGGAAATAATTGTGCTGAATACTTTTCCGTTAACAATGAGATAGTTAGTTCCTAGCAGTCTGAGTCACCTGGATTCACTAATGTGTTTTATGTATATTCTAATATTCTTGGTGCAGTTTTTTTTTTTTTTTTTAAATTTTCTGTCTTTATATAATCAGGTTTTTTTGTTTTTTTTTTTAAATTATGGAACATATTATGTGCATGACATGCTAGTTGGAACCTAAAGAGAAAACAGCAGGACTACATTGGTACATTTTCTTCCAAATCCAGAAAGCCAAGTACATTAAAGAAGAGTAGGTTTCTAATTAAAAGAAGTATATTTTCTTATGATGGATAGGGTTAGCAGATAAAATACAGGACACTGAGTTAAATTTGCATTTGAGGTAAACAATGAATATTTTTATTATTATATCTTAAATATTGTATGGGATGTACTTACACTAAAAATTATTTGTTGTTTATCTGTCTGATTAAATTTAGTCTAAATATGTCCTTTGCAACACTTAGGACATATTTGTAATAATTTTTTTTTCCTTTCTTTCTAAAATATGAATTAACTTGGTACACTTCATTTTCATTTGCTAAATGTAATGACCAATTGTGGGTCATTTGAGTTATAAAAAATTATGTAAATACATTTAAACATCTATAGCTTTACCATATATAAATAATTATGTCTAATATTTTGACATACTTCCTTATACACTTTTTGAATGAACATTTGACTAGAGTTAAGCTCAAAATGCTAATTTTTATTTTTAAATAAAAATAAAATACTGTCAATACTAGACTACAATTTACATTATTTTGAAGACAGGTAATGTTACTCTTGATAAATTTATTAGTCTTTCCAACATAGTGAAAAGAATAGTCATTTCATACATTTTAAAGTATTGAGAAAACGTAATTTAAATTGCTTTTTCAATGAAGAATGTCATCACAATGAAATATATTTATGTTAAGGGATATAAAGAACTATTCTGTTTAGTGATTCTTCTAGCATGACTTACTGTAAAAATAATTGGCTATTTTATAAATTAGAAAGGGAGAGTAACTATTATTCTTCTAAGTATTTATGAAACAGGAAAATATTTAATTAAGCAATAGGGTAAAGTTTTTTGTGCACAGAAAATATTTCCTAGAAATGAGAAAAAAATGACTACATGACAAGAAAAGTTAAAAGAAGCAGTGGGGAATAAAACTTCATCTTTGTGTGACAGAATATACCTGACGACCAACTCCTGAGTTGTTTTGCTTAATTAAGGAAAGACTTGAAAATTCTTATACAAATCGTTTTTCATTTATGCATCTCAATTTGATTTCAATTCAGGTAAATTAGGATAAATCTGGAAGGGTTTTTTTGTAGATAAATGTATGGCTAGTTTATTTTCTGAAGTTTTGCATATTTAAAGGAAAACACTAGCTTTCACATATGAAAAATGATTTGATATGTCATTTTTTAATAATGATTTATTATTTTTAAATTCTCAAAATACAAATTCATTGTCTTCTAATACAACACTGGAGGAAAAGAACACATTTCCATCTCTGTTTTCCAGTTTTGTTATTCCCTCCCTCAGTTTTATTTCTGTTTTCTATATGCGTATCAATAGGCCTTTTTATTTTTCCTTTTATTCAAAAGCTTCCAACTTGTTGTCCAGGTCTTTAGTGATCCATCTACTTAACATTTACATGCCTGCCTTCAATTCAGTTTCTTATTTTCTTATTTTATTAATTGGTGTTTGTGATCTTTTAGTTCTGTTTATTAAAAATAGGATATCAGAACTGAATATAAAATCAAAATTCTCTTTCCTTCATGTTTATTATATTGCTTTAATTTATCTATCAGTTCCTTGCCTCTTTTTTAAAAATTAACTCTGTTGAGACATTTTACATATCATATAGTTCACCCATTTCGAATGTACAATTCAATAATATTTAGTGCATTTAAGAAGTTGCATAATCATTACCATAAAATAAATTTAGAATATTTTCATAAACGCATTAAGATACCTCTCATGCATTTATTATTAAGTCCCACTCCTGGCCCCAGGAAACCATTAGTTTACTTTCTGTTTCTATAGATTTACCACCTCTGGACATGCCATGGAAACGGAGTCACAGGACATGTATTCTTTTATGTCTAGGTGCTTCATTTTATTCTTTACTCTCTGAGTGTTTCTGGACTGTCTTCTATATCACTGCTTCAATTTTTTTACAGCTAAAATTGTGCTCAACCACTTCCAATATAGATTTTGATTCCAATATTACACTTTCACTTTCTTGAAAATTTTTTTTAAAAGCCCTCACACACACACACACCCACACACCTACTCCCCAACACATATATACATCATAATCTCATTCTTTTATTTTTTCATCTCCCGAAGTTAACACCGTATTCCAGATATTAGGAGATTGGGATTATATTCCTGTGAAAAATAGCATTTATGAAATAACGAAAAACTTCCTGGTTTTTTTTTGATGGTAGGGTCTTGAGAATGTAGCATTTATAGACATTACAAGTTGTCTTTAATTTTTGGGGGGGGAATTCAGATGTATCTTGAGAAATTCGGAAATAATTTTTCCATATGGTAATCATGCACCTTGTCAGTTACTATCACTGGAACCAAGTACTTTAAATAGTAAATAAAGGACTAGGTCAAAGATGTATCATCTAAGGGAGGAACATTAATCATTAAGTTAAGATGTTGAGAAGAAAGTAACACTTTGCCTGGGCCAATTGCCACTAACTCAAAGTCAATTAAGTGGTTGAGTGGGTGGGTGAGCTTTCAAAAGATTTAACTGTGCTCTGAAGTTTTATGTGTAACTTTCTTTTTTCTGAAGATTATCTTAATAACCTTCCTAAATGGAGTAAACCTCAGTATCCCAAATTTTAAGAACTCCTGTCAAGTCTTAAATTAATATCTTAAATAATGGCACAGTGTCATTTGGGGCATATAAATATTCGTGTCTGATTGCTTTTTACTCTCCTATTATATTGTCCAGTGATTTCTGAACAAAAGCAACATTTCCAGTTAGTGGAAGAAGCATCAGAATTTAAAAGAAAAAATATCATTATAGAATAAAAAGGCAACTAGATCGACAAATATCCTCCCTTTAAATTATCAGGTGCCTTAAATGTATGTTGATATAATTACAATGTATCATAAAAATAATTATCTCATTGTCTTTTATAATCAGTTTCTTGAACGAGGACAGAAGCTGAATGCTGTATAAAATAATCATTAGTGCCTGTAGAATAAGAAAATGTTAACAATGGCCTTGATTCCTAGAGTAAAGATACAAAGTTCAATGAGGAAAATATTGCTAATTAGCTCAAATCTTACTGTTGTTGAAAAATGTTAATTATTTAATGGATTTTGAAATGCTTAATTATGTTTCCTGCCCTCAGTAAAACATTTATATAAATGAATAATCAACATATTTTTATTTGCCCATTGAGGGAAAGAAAATTAAATAAGTCTTTTAATAACTTTCTCAGTCAAAATTTTAAGAGAAATGTGTTTTTTATAAAACTCTTACTCCTATGTTCTTAGATGAATTGAAATATTATCAATTTTAAAAAATTAAAATGTAATTTTCTTTAAGGAATATACAACATTAAAACATACATTTAGGGCCAGGTACAGTGGCTCACTCCTGTAATCTCAGCACTTTGGGAGGCCAAGGCAGGCAGATCACTTGAGGTCAGAGGTTCAAGACCAGCCTGGCCAACATGACAAAACCCTGTCTCTACTAAAAATACAAACAAACAAACGAACAAAATAGCTAAGCATGGTGGCATGCACCTGCAATCCCAGCTACTCAGGAGCCTGAGGTGGGAGAATTGCTTGAACTGGGGAGGCAGAGGTTGCAGTGAGCCGAGAACATGCCACTGCACTCCAGCCTGGGAGACAGAGAGACTCTGTCTCAAAGAAAAAATAAATAAATAAAAAATAAAAACCCATCCATTTAGTTTCTTTTGGATGATGTAGGCATCTCTAAATATTTTCATCAGAAACATAAACAGGTACTAAAATTAAATAAAACTAAGTCACATGATGTAGCAATTATAACATATGGTTGTATTAAATTATTATCTATTGAATGAGTTTATGGTGAAAAAGCACAGTAGTATAGAACAATCCTAACTTGAGTAATTTGAATTCTGGCACCGTTGGGAACTATTGGAATTGTAGCTCTGTCACAGAGTTTATCTTGTCTAATGAATGGGAGACATTAATATAGATATAAGAATCATGTATATTCAGCATCATGAAGCAAAAATCAATCAATCAATTAATTCAAAACAAGAAAACAAAATTCCCACACTATAAAGATACATAATACCAACATTTAGATTTCCCAGTGCTAACCCTTGTTCTTGTCTGTGTTCTATGACATATGCTGAGGACATGCAAGGATAACATGGAAACCATCAACATCCAATTTTTTTTTTTTTGCAATGTGACTAATGCAAACAAATTTTGTCCCGGTGTTATAAAAGCTGTGTCCAACAAAGAAGGCTGAAAAGCAAAGAGAGCTTAAAGTGCTAGATTTGTTTTGCTTTATTTGCTTCTCAATGTATTTCAGGTTTAGATAATGTCTATAAAGACATTGTTAAGATGTGTTGCTCTTACTTCCTTGGATCACAATGCTGGGAAATATTAGTGTTTTATTATAGGAAAAGAAATATTATCTGCCTTTACTTCATATTTCCACCAAGAAAGAGAAAATTTATGCTTAAATTTCTGTCATCTTCCCAACGGGGATGTGGGAGCTGAAGGATGAGGGGAGAAATGAAAGACTTTTCACTCTCCTACCATCTCTTTTCAAGGGGCATTGCTGCTATTTGAACTAATCAGTCACTGAGAATTTGACTTTCCCTAAAAGGCAATAAAGATATTCCGTGCTCGTGGAGTAAGCTTTTTCTTTTTTTTCCTTTTTCTTTAAGTCAATCTAGTGAAAACATAATTATCAGTGTCTGCTCCTGGCAGTTCCAGGATTAAGATTTTACTCTCCCAGCAATGGAGCATTGCACACGTCGTTGCTGCATGGAGCAGAAGGTGTTGCTTCTGATATCCCGCTAGTATCCCTGAACATGAGTCCCAAGATTTAGCTTTACAGAATAATCCAATTTGTCTCTTAGTAAAGTATCTTCAAGAACTCATCTTTTAGTAACGTTTTACCTTGCAATATGATGCATCTTTCTTACTATTAATGAAGTACCATTTCCACTCAATTGGCTATTGCCTAATTGAAGGGGATAAGATCACACAATCAGCATTTTTGTAGAATGGATTATCATTTGTATAATGAATTATAAGTTTCAATTTATCAGCTTTCCATGCACCCACACCAGCACATAATCAGGACTGTAGTGTGTAACAGTTTACATGTTTAAATAGATCCACTGATAGATTTAACAACTACTACTTGAGAGCCCCCCCTTTTTTTTTTTTTTTTTTTTTTGAGATGGAGTCACCATCTATCATGCAGGCTCGAGAGCAGTGGCATGATCTCGGCTCACTGCAACCTTCGCCTCCCTGGTTCAAGCGATTCTCCTGCCTCAGTCTCCCAAGTAGCTGGGATTACAGGCTCCCGCCACCACTCCAAGTTAATTTTTGTATTTTTAGTAGAGACAGGGTTTCACCACGCTGGCCAGGCTGGTCTTGAACTCCTGACCTCAGGTGATACGCCCGCCAGTAGTCTTCTTTAAAAATAGAAAAATTAGGCCGAGCGTGGTGGCTCATGCCTGTAATCCCAGCACTTTGGGAGGCCTAGGAGCGGGGATCACCAGAGGTCAGGCGTTCCAGACCAGCCTGGCCAACGTGGTGAAACCCCGTCTCTACTAAAAATACAAAAAATTAGCTGAACATCGTGGCCAGCGCCTGTAGTACCAGTTACTCGGGAGGCTGAGGCAGGAGAATGGCGTGAACCCGGGAGGCGGAGCTTGCAGTGAGCCGAGACGGCACCACTGCCCTCCAGTGGACTATAGAGCGAGACTCCGTCTCAAAAAACAAACAAACAAATAAAATTAGGCCAGGCATGGTGGCTTATCCCTGTAATCCCAGCACTTTGGGAGGCCTAGGAAGGGGGATCACCTGAGGTCAGGAATTCCAGACCAGCCTGGCCAACGTGGTGAAACCCCGTCTCTACTAAAAATACAAAAATGACCCAGTTGTGGTGGTGGGCGCCTGTAATCACAGCAACTCAGGAGACTGAGGCAAGAGAATCACTTGAACCCAGGAGGCAGAGGTTGCAGTGAGCCGAGATCCTGCTGTTGCACTCCAGACTGGGTGACAGAGCAAGACTCAGTCTCGAAAAAAAGGTCTTTTTTTTTTTTTTTTTTTTACCCACCGAGTTATCATGTTGAAGTCTTCCTCATTCTGTCCATACAGGAAATATTTTATCCAATACTATGGTTTCCTTACTAGTTGTTAGCTGGCAACATCTCAAAACCACCACTCAATGTTAGACTAACTTGGAATTGATTAAGAAGAAAGCAACATTAGGTGGTAAGAGGATATTAGCAGCCATAAACAAACTAAGTAAAACTGTCAAGGAAATCTATGCAGTCTGAGTTAGCAAGCAGTAAGACTCCTTGAATGAGAGAAGAAAGTGGAAGGAAGAAGGAGAAAATAAGATGTTAATGAAGGTCATCTTATAGGCCACATTAGGAGAACCAGATATAGAAGCCAGTGCTAACTTTTTCAACACTAATGGGTCATCCAAAAAAGTTTTTGTGTGTTATCTTTATTAATTGTATACCTAAATTGAAGTTTATAAGAATAAGCTAATCTAATTGTCTTTTTAAAACTATTTCTTTAAATTAAAAAAATATATATATTAATTTTAAAATTTAAAAAAATCTCATTAGGAGGTAAAAGAACAGCACATACAAAATAAATTAATACTGTGTGTTTTTTAAATAGGAGCCTTACATGTTATTTTATATATATATATATATGTCAATGAAATTAGAAGATAAACCAGATTATTTTAGCTTGATGGATTTTTCATTCAGTAGCTAATTTATTATACAACACATATTCTGACACTTTAAATTAAATATGAAAAACAACTTATTTTATATAAATAGAAAAAAATTGTTTTTGAAACTGAAAGAAAGTCTTTGTCTGAGTCTAATTTTGGAATCAGAAAATAGGTTTGTTAAAATTTTTTATTCTGAAATATTGTATACATTGTCTTGCCCTGTTCTTTATTAAAATTTATTCTTCATATCAAGTTGCATGTCTAATACATATGTCATACTTTTAAAATAAAAGGAAACTATTGTAAGTTAACAGTTAAAATTGGTTGAGCCTGTTTAAAAGACTAGTTAGCAATGAAAACCCTGAATCTCTTCTAATATTTTATTTCACTTTTTCACATCTTCCACATATATGAGAAAGATTCATTTTATGTTTGAACTTTAGTCTATCTGAATAAAACTGTATTTCATTTATCCACCTGCACCTTTATGATTGCTTGTTAAAAGATAACCTTTCATTCAAGCATGTGATTTTTTCTTCTATTATATGCCATGAATAATGAAATTCATGCGTTCAAAGTGGGACAGTTTCTAAATGTTACTCTAGAAGGTGGAACCTCAGTGACAGTCTTCCCTCCAGACCTTTCTTTCATTTCCATCAGTGCTTGCTTAAGTAAAGCTCTGAATGGGAGGGCATTGAAGAGGGAACACGAGTTGGACAGGCAGACTTTAAGGTGGCTCCCATGATCCCCATGTGCTCATGTCCACACATTCATGTGAGCAGGACCTGTGGCTGACTTCAAAACTGTAAAATTCCACAAAGGTGACAACATTTTATTCCTATTATTATATTATGTTATATAAGACTTTTGCTAACTGACTCAGTCTGGAGACTCTGTCACTCCACTTTCTGTCTTTTAAGAAGCAAACTGGCAAGAATCTTTCAGACATAAAGAACTGATTGAAGCCGTCAACCACGTGAGCAGGGAAGTGGATGCTTCCCAAGTGGAGCCTCTAGATGAAATCCTAGCCCTGGCTGATGCTTTACAGCTTTGTGAAACACTGCGCAAAGAACAGGCTAATTTGTGCCTGGACTAAAGGTCCTCAGAAAGTATAAGATAATACATGTGTGTTGTTTTCAGTGGCCAAGTTTGTGGCGAACATTGTACACAAGAGAGAATACTACTAATACATAGGACTTGGTCTCTCAAAAAAGTTTCTGTTTTATTTGTTGACATCACCATGATAATCATCCAAACAGATATAGTTAAGTACCTTAAGAGGCTTTGAAAATTGAGAGAAAAAATAAAGTTCAGTTAATAGGACATTACTAGCTCACGGTTCTAGTGGAATGAGTCCTAGGATATTAATTATACTCTAGAAGAAATAAGTTGTTCCACACATTTTATAAGGAGTGATAATTTTATCATTTCCAAATTTTCTTCTACATTTTTCCTTGGTCCTTCCATTGGCCCTCACACAACTTCAAGTTGAGTATAGTAACTAACTGATAATGAAACGGTCATTCATTTTAGTGACAACAAATTATTTTGTCAACTTGGTCTATAAATGTGGCGTTTACTAATTTTCTAATATATTTTTATATTAGAATAAATTTTATGTTTTATGAGACAGTATCTTATGGTAAAACAAAGTAGCCTATAGAATTTATATACTTAAAGCTAAGACATTAGCAAATATTTCAATCTGAAAATTTATAATATAAGGACTTATAAATTTCCTATTGCTACAAAAATCAATAATAAGTTGTTTTATATTAGTCTAGGTCCCTCCATTTATTTTCTGAAAATAGCACAGTCTTTGAATGTTAGTGTTTTTCTCCTGTTCTTGCAGTGAAAAAAAAATCGCTTTAATTAATTAAAACATGGAAATTGTAATCATATATCAGCAATTATTTTATTAATTCTGTTAGGAAGTCACTGGTGTTTGCCTGTGTTTTGAGAAGAGCAATATTTTTGTTCTTGTAGAGAATTAGTCATTAACATTGCTTTGTAGTACAATAAATTGATTCTCTGTAATACTAGTATCTACTCAACTATAAAAAATAGACTTGTAATTTGAAAAGCACAATTTTAACTGAATTTCTAGGCTTTGAAAAAAGTGCTTTTAATAACATTTTGTTTCTTGTTTCCAGTCTGAGGACAGAAGCTGAATGCCATATGACGTAGCCATTGATATCTGTAGAATAAGCAAATGCAAACAATGACCTTGATTCCAAGAATAAGTATGGAAGTTTCGCAATGCAGAGATACTGGGTAATTATCTCTGATTTTACTGTTGTTGAAAACATTAATTATTTAATGAGTTTGAAGTGCTTAAGTGGTTTGCTTCTGACTTAAAAAAATGAACTCTTCAGTAATTAACAGTCAGGCTTAGCTGAATTCAAGAAAAAGAAAATGATTTATCAAAACTATGTTGACAAATATAGTTATGTCTTCTGAAAAGACAGACGTGGAGTAAAAAAAATCATTCAAATCCTAGATTCTATGATATTTGGGGTAAAAAAAAAAATCAATAGGACAGGTAAGGATGATGAGATCTTTCAAAAAGATTTGTCTTTGGCAGACTAAGTAGCATGTTACTCTCATTTTTAAAATAAAATATAAAATGTAAGCCAATATTTTCCTACTTTAGAAAACAAATGTGAAGGTATTCTATATCAAACTAGATAACTCTTGGATAAACTCTCTGCTCTATATGAAGCACATTTAAAGAAACTGCCTAATCTGAATAGTAGAGGGCTCCAAAGACAGAGTGCATAAAATGAGGTAGCATACATTTTTATAAATAAACTTCATTATAAGATAAACAAAATGGTGGCAAATGGAAAACCATCTTCTAATATGTTCTTTCTTTACTTAAAATTATTTAATAACAGGAGGACATCTGGGTCTGAGTCTTACAAACTACTGCAGCAGCATATGACAAAATAAACCTACATCATAAAAACAGGTTACTGATAAGTATTTTACATTCCAAAAAAATGAAAAAAATGTTTGTCTTTCAAACAAAAGAATAAAAAGAAATCACTCAACCCATGGTGTTATAGCTTACAAGAGATAATGTAGCTAAATATCACTTAGAAGAATATTGTGTAATAAAATAAATCACCCACCCCTCCCCGCCCCTCCACCATACACAAAGGAAAGATAATATTCTGGACGACAAAGACCAAGAATCAAATAAAATATCTATAAAGTTCAAAAAAGTCAGTTGAAGTAGATTCTTCAAATTTCAACCTCACTTCCAATGGCAATAGAGAATCTCTCTATGACATAACTATGATTCTTTGCAAAATACTCATTTTTAAGAAACACAAAAAAGACTTGTTCTTTAAATAAAAGCCAAAAAGCAAGCAGGACTGAAACAAATTAAACCACACAAATATAAAATAGATGAAATGGAATAATGTACTGAAAGTCCCAAATAACCTTTCTTCCTTTTTAAATGAGTTATCAATAATGTGTAATAAAAGTCAAACATTTTACACTACCTTGATTTATGTTTATATGCCCTTATCTAGGAGTTGATTTTGGAAACTCTGTTTATCTGCAATTATCAGGAAGATAATGTTGGCTGAAAATATTATTTGATTCATAATATTTTTATGTCAATATAAATTATTTAAATTGAATTTCCAAAACAAAGATGTTTTCAAGGAGCAAAAATTATAAATTATTATGTTACCCCTTCAGTATACTGTGTGTCTCCTGAAAACTTCTAAGACAATGAATCTTTCTTTTTTATAATCTCAGCAGAATGTTTATCAGGTTCAGTTTTATCCTATTTCTGATCAAATAAGCTCCAAATCCATTAAAAAAGGAACATCATTATAATGAATGGTACATTACACTGAAAGCATTTGAGAATCTTAGGTAATGGTCAAGAATAACACTACCTTTAAAAAATCTACTTAGAATGAAAATCATTGTCACAAGTTACTCAGTACAGTAAATGGTTTCCCTTCCCAGCCTTCTTTATATCTTTCTAAAGTTAAAAATAAAAAGACAGCCAAACTTTGACGGAGTGTCTTAGCACAAATACAAGGAGGACATAACCCCAACTAGTTGCCACTAGAATGTGGTGTGACCTGTAAGTGTTCTAAATTTTCTCTTCTCACAGGGAGCCTGAATTCTATAGACCGAGAAGACAGAATATTTGCTTCATGTTCTACTCTTATACATTTTAAACGAGATCTGAACCACCTTCCAAAAGCAAGTCATTTTTGTCCCAGTTACAATTCTACCTGCTATTCAGGGCTGGAACCTGGGAAAAGTGGGCAGGGCTGTGTGATACAATGTAACCTAAAGATTATCACTTACTGAGCTAAATATAGTTGGAGAGAAGGTTCTTCATGTGACACCTTTCAAACCAGCCCTTGTTCTTCTACGCCCAGGCCAACTTGTGCTTTTAACTTTGCCAAATTTCAGGTCTCATCAGGCCTGATGCTCTGTCAGCCCTCTGTGTACTTTCACAACTGCTCTTCTCACAGTATCTGCTAATGGTAATGCCCCAGCAATGCTGCATGCCTCTCCTTTCTGTCCACCTCTCTGTCTCTTTGTTTCTCTCTTAGACTTTTCTGCCCATCAGACTTATATAAAAATTACTTTTAAGAAAATTATACTGTTTAATCCACAAATATACAGTTGTATTTGTTCAAGCATTGCACTAATGAACTATTTTTTTTTTTAATACTTTAAGTTCTAGGGTACATGTGGATAACGTGCAGGGTTGTTACATATGTATACTTGTGCCATGTTGGTGTGCTGCACCCATCAACTCATCATTTACATCAGGTATAACTCCCAGTGCAATCCCTCCCCCCTCCCCCCGCCATGATAGGCCCCGGTGTAGCACATGCATACCAGGCTTTTGCCATCCAGCAGCAGGGATGCTTTTCTTCTAATCCAAACATACTGCAATCAATTAACTTTAGAAGGAAAACAATAAAACAGATTCAAATGCCCCTCAAATACTAGACTTTTAGCCTGAGGCCAAAAAATATACAAAATGTTTAATTTCTTGTTTTTCCTACACACTGTACTCTCATCAAATAAATTCCTCTTTCATGCTGTATTAACGTACTATAGGAAACCAAAGAAATTTCACCAAAAATGGACTTATTTGACATATTTCAAGACTGCTATTGAGAGGGCTTACAGGCACGAATCGCACAGAAAAGCTGCCTTTTGTGGAGAAGACTTGCATCTGCAGGAAAAAAAAAAAAGTACATTAGTGAAATAAGCAACCAGGTGTTCTTTGAGCCCCCCTCCCTTTTTCAAGATCTATGAAAGATTAAGTACACTACAAACTACTACCAGTTCTTTCTGAGGGCAGCTCCAAGATTATCTGATATATATTCATCTGTATAACAAGGGAGTGCTTGCTTGACATGCTTTCCTCCCTTCACTCTCCCGTAACCTGTGATGCTACCTCCCACAGAGCCCAGAGACACTTGGTGACAGGCCATGGTTCTGTGTGCTCACTCGTTTTCTCTGAAAATCATTTATTGCACCTCAAAAGAATTGTCTATATTCCCCATCTTTGCCCTACACCATGAAGAAGGGTAAAGAAGCCCTCGTACTGCATTGGATTATTGGGTAGTCATTCTCCTGTGATTGCCCCATGCTGTGCATATTAAAACAAATTTGGTATGCCTTTCTCCTATTAATCTGCCTTTGTCAGCTGACTTTGTCGAACCTTCAGGGGGTGAAGGGAAAATTTTCCCTCTGCCACTAGACTACTTATTCAGGAAATTGGAAGCTCAAATTAAAAATAAATTACCAATATAAAGATGCCGGTTGCATGAATATGATTTCTAATAAATACTTAGTTACCTAATTCTTAATTTATGAGCTAGATAATTCTAATCTTGAAAATTAATTCAGTTTCTTTTCTCTTGGGCAACACTTTTATAAACAAATGGTCACACATGTTTATTTGAATAAATTCAATTAAAACATTGAATTCTTACCATTTAAAGTATTTTGCATTTTAAAAATCGATGAAAAGGCTTGCTTTTTCCTAAAATTTCTAAATTTTCTATATATTCATAGAAGTATAAGAAAAACATAACTTTGATATGATCTTGTGCAATCAATAATGAATTCTTGTTTCTAATTAGAAATGTATTATCTACCTTTGATTTGAATTGTAGAGAACAATAAATAGTTACACATAACAAGATCTGCAGCTCTTCACTGCTGTGTGGTACTAATTAAAGCTGACACATCGTAGCATTGATCTGAAAACCTACTATCTGTGGATCATGAACAATGAGTATTGCAAGGAAAATGCCTTTCTAGTATTCATTAGAATTCATCATCGTATCTACTCAACTCTTTGTTGACTGTCACCTTCACTTGCTTAATATATATACTGGGTTTGCCTTAATCTACACCTGCTTGGTATAATATATATCTTCTTGAAAGAAAACCAAATATTGTAAAATGTAAAATAAAATTTATCATAGATTTCTAATGGTATATATGAAAAAGCACAGAATCAGTGAAAACATCTATTGATACATAAGCACAAATTATATGGATGCTTATTTGAATTTGAATTGGGTGGGAAGGTAACGGCAGTAGGGATTATTAAGAATGGTATAAAGAGAGCATCCATGTTTGCAGTCTTTCCCTGCATGACTAAGAAACCACCAAATTTTGTTTGCAATGTGGCTGCAAAGAAGTAAGATATTTTTAGTCATAATTTATTCATTTATTTTTATTTCTCAACTTATAACCAAAACATCCAGCTGCTGTCACTCTTTTATTGTTCTTCTTCCAATTTTAGCCTCCATCTAATTTCCACAAGCCTGCTAAACACAATCAGTAAAAAAAAAGTTGAATGTAATACAAACAAGATTACGTTCAACTTCTCAGAAATCATGCAAAGTTGAGAGAAAATCCCCATTCTCCTAAAATTTTGTACCTTGCAAAATTACCCTTGAAATTTTGAATTTATAATTTATTTATTTTTATTTCTCAACTTATAACCAAAACATCCAGTTGCTGTCACTCTTTTTTTGTTCTTCATCCAATTTTAGCCTCCATCTAATTTCCCATTAAACACAATCAGTAAAAAAAGTTGAATGTAATATAAACAAGATTACATTCAACTTCTCAGAAATCATGCAAACAAAGTAGAGAGAAAACCCCCATTCTCCTAAAATTTTATACCTTGTAAAATTACCCTTCAAATTTGGAAGGTAATTTTGAAGCCCACTAAACATCATCAGCAAAAAAAGTTGAATGTAAAACAAACAAGATTAGATTCAACTTCTCAGAAATCATGCAAATAAAGTTGAGAGAAAACCCCCATTCTCCTAAAATTCAATGTTTACTCAAATTGTGATGGGTAATTTTGCAAGGTATAAAATTTTAGGAGAATGGGGGTTTTCTCTCAACGTTTCATGATTTCTGAGAAGCTGAATATTATCTTGTTTCTATTACTTTCAACATTCAATATTTTTTCCTTTTTTCCTTGTAGCACTGAATTAATTTTATTTCAAATGTTCTTTTTTTTATCTTTTTAATATATTTTATTTTTATAGCACTTGTAGGTCTACAGCAAAATCGAATGAAAAGTACAGAAATTTCCCATATACCCCCTTGTTCCCCTACATTCACAACTTTCCCCATTATTAACATCCCCAAAAGAGTGGTACATAAACACCATCACCTAGAGTCAAGTATCCTTTACATTCGAGTTCACTTTTGGCATTGTACATTCTATGGATTTGGACAAATGTATGACATGTATCCACCATTATGATATTATAAAGCATAGTTCAATTGCTCTGAAAACCTTCTGTGGACATTCCATTTATCTGTCCCTCCCCTCCCTAGCAAGATTGTTAAATAGTTGTCTTATCTAGATTGTTAAATAGTTGTAATCTGCAATAGGTAGGCTTTCAGATTGACTTATTTCAATTAGTAATATATATTTCAATTTTCATCATGTCTCTTTAAGGCTTGAGAGTTCACTTCTTTTTAGTACTGAATAATATTCCATTGTCTAGAAGTATCATTTATTCATTCACCTACTGAAGGACATCTTTGTGATGTATATTTATTTTTATTCATGGTTGCATTCAATTTGCTAATATTGTTTTGAGAATTTTTATCTATGGTTATGAAAGATATTGGTATGTGGTTTTCTTGTAATGTCTTTTCTGATTTTGGTATGAGAGTGATGCTGGCCACATTGAGTGAGTTAGGAAGTACACCCACTGCTTCTTTATTCTGGAAGAAACTATAGAGGATTAAGATTATTTCTTTTATAAATTTTGGTGCATATTATCAATGAAACTTTCTGGACCCATTGCTTTCTGTTTTGGAATAATATATACTTTTTTACTTCGGTAATTCATAAATGCCTATTCAAATTGTCTGTTTCATCATGTGTAAGTTTTGGCACATATGCATTAAGGATTTATATATATTCTTGGAAAACTGATACGGTCATTATTATGTAATGCCCCTGTTTATCCCTGATAAATTTCCTTGCTCTGAAGTCCACCTTGTCTAAAATTAATATAGCCACACCTACTTTCTTTTGATTCATGCTCCATAGCATATACCTGTTCATCTATTTACTTTTACACTGTATTGTCATTATACTTAAAGTGAGTTTCTCATAGACAATTTGTAGTTGGGTTTAGCTGTTGATCCATTCTGACAACATTTGTTTTAATTGATGCATTTAGACCATTGATGTCCAAAGTGATTATTGATATATATAATATTTATTATTGTTTTCTACTTACCACTCGTTCTTTTTTTCCTATTTTATTTTCCAAAAGGCAGAACTTTTTTTGCTTATTGAAGTTTTAATTGAGCATTTTCTGTTACGTTCTTCTCCTTTTTAGCGTATTATGCATTTTAAAACTTTTTTTAGGGATTGCCATAGATAGATTTGCAATATACATTTACAACATATCCAAGTCCACTTTCAAACTACACTATATTGCTTCATGGGTTCTGTGAGTACCTTATAATAATAATAATAATCATCATCATCATCCTAATTCCCTTCTTTTGTCCCTTGTATCATTACTGTGATTTTTTTTAACACACATACATACACACACACACACACACACATACACATTACATATAAAATGTATAATGGAATTCAATGTTTTCATTATTATTTTGAACAAACTGTTATTTGTTAGATTAATTAAAAATAAGAAAAATTAAAATTTTCACTTTACCTTCACTTATTCCTTCTCTGTTGCCTTTTCTCTCTTCATGTAGATCTGAGTTTTTTACCTGTATCATTTACTCTCTAAAAAAAATTATTTTAAGATTTTTGGCAAGGCAGTAGCAAAAAATTTTCTAAACTTATGTTTGTCTGAGAAATAATATTTCTCCTACATTTTTGAAGGACAATTTTGCAAGGTATAAAATTTTAGGAGAATGGGGGTTTTCTCTCAACTTTGTATGCATGATTTCTGAGAAGTTGAATGTAATCTTGTTTGTGCTCCATTATAGGTAATGTGTTTTATCCGACAGGATTCTTTCAGAATTATTTTTCAATTTTGGATTTTCTGTGGTTTGATATTGATATGCCTCGGTGTAAATTATTATTTTGGCATTTATCCTATTTGATGTTCTCTGAGCTTCTTGGATCCACAGTTTGGTGTCCGATATTAGTTTGGGAAAATGTTTACTCGTTATTGCTTCAAATCTTTCTCTTTTTTGTCTTTTTCTTCTCTTTCTGGTATTCTTATTATGCATATGCTACATATTTTGTAGCTGTCTTACAATCCTTAGATATTCTCTGTTCTTTTTACAATATTTTTTCTTTTTGTTTTTCAAGTTTTGTACGTTTCTAATGAGACATCCTCAAGCTCAGATTCTTTTCTTAGCCATGTCTTGTCTACTAATAAACACTCAAAGGCCTTCTTCATTTCTGTTGCAGTGGTTTTTTATCTCTGGCATTTCTTTTTGCTTTTTTCTTTGAATTTTCCTGTCTGTTTTACATTGTTCAAGTGTCTTTACATGCTGTCTACTCTATCCACTAGAACCCTTAACATCTTGATCATAATTGTCTTAAACTCTTGGTCTGATAATTTTAACATTCTTGTCATGTAAACTTCTGATACTTGCTCTGTCTCTTCAAACTGTGTGTGTGTGTGTGTGTGTGTGTGTGTGTGTTTTGCCTTTTAGTATGTGTTTTATTTTTTAATTTTTTGAGAGCCAGACATGATTTATTGAGAAAAAGAAACTATTACCAATAGGCTTTAGTAATGTGGTAGTTAGATGTGGAAGATGAGGAAGCATTATGTAGTCCCATGATTAGGTCTCAGTCTTTTGGTGATCCTGTACCTTTAGACTGTGAACTTCACAAGTACTTATCAATATCATCAATTCCCCACCCGTTAGGTAAGTCAGGATGGGTAGAGTATGTTGGAGTTTGGTATTTCCCTTCCCCTGTCAGAGAAGGGAAAATCCCAACAAGTTAGGCTCTGATTAACTACCTTATCTAAGGGCAGATCATATTAAGAGCAGGATGACTTGTACTCAAAATATTTCCTTTTCCCCTTTTACTTGATGGAAGCCCCAAGGGATTTTTCTCTGATATTCATGGTAAGAACCTAGTAGAGCCCCAGGAGGTGAAAATCAACACAAGTATGGAACCATTCAATGACTAGTCTTCTTGGCATTTTTAATTCTCATTGTTGTCCACATTGAGCCTCCAGTAATTCATCTGGGGTACAGTTTGGTTGTCCCTATTCTGGCATTAGTTTTCGTGAACATTTCTACTCCTAAAGTTTTGATTCTCCGTACCCACATGTGGATCTCTCCAATTTTGAGGGCAGTGATTTGCCCTATGATTTTATTTTTCTGCCAGATTTAAAAAGAGGTGTTAATGTTTCCATTTGTTCAGCATTTTACTTGTTGTTAGGACAGAGTGACAACTTCAAAGCCTCTGATGTATTGGACTGAAAATCAACAATCAATCAGTCACATGTTAACCTTTTTAAATCTTGCCTATTTATAAAGTATGAATCTTTTAAGTGTTTTTATTCACAATTAGTAAATGGTCTATTTCTTGTTGTCTGGTCAAGTTTAAGTCCCTCTCTTAGGCAGTAAAATATCCATTCTTCTGTATAAAAGGAGGAAGTTAAGTGATTGTAGATATATTTTTGTTACATCTGAATGTACTTTTCTTAATACCTTGATTATTTATAAAATATTTTGCTATGCCTCATAAATATTCCCAGTATAAAAATAAATTGAGAATTTTAGACCAATATCCCTGATGAACATCGATGCAAAAATCCTCAATAAAATACTGGCAAACCAGATCCAGCAGCACATCAAAAAGCTTATCCACCATGATCAAGTGGGCTTCATCCCTGGGATGCAAGGCTGGTTCAACATACACGAATCAATAAACGTAATCCAGCATATAAACAGAACCAAAGACAAAAACCACATGATTATCTCAATAGATGCAGAAAAGGCCTTTGACAAAATTCAACAGCCCTTCATGCTAAAAACTCTCAATAAATTCGGTATTGATGGAACGTATCTCAAAATCATAAGAGCTATTTATGACAAACCCACAGCCAATATCATACTGAATGGGCAAAAACTGGAAAAATTCCCTTTGAAAACTGGCACAAGACAGGGATGCCCTTTCTCACCACTGCTATTCAACATAGTGTTGGAAGTTGTGGCTAGGGCAATCAGGCAAGAGAAAGAAATCAAGGGTATTCAGCTAGGAAAAGAAGAAGTCAAATTGTCCCTGTTTTCAGATGACCTGATTGTATATTTAGAAAACCCCATTGTCTCAGCCCAAAATCTCCTTAAGCTGATAAGAAACTTCAGCAAAGTCTCAGGATACAAAATTAATGTGCAAAAATCACAAGCATTCTTATACACCAGTAACAGACAAACAGAGAGCCAAATCATGAATGAACTTCCATTCACAATTGCTTCAAAGAGAATAAAATACCTAGGAATCCAACTGACAAGGGATGTAAAGGACCTCTTCAAGGAGAACTACAAACCACTGCTCAGTGAAATAAAAGAGGACACAAACTAATGGAAGAACATACCATGCTCATGGATAGGAAGAATCAATATTGTGAAAATGGCCATACTGCCCAAGGTTATTTATAGATTCAATGCCATCCCCATCAAGCTACCAATGAGTTTCTTCACAGAATTGGAAAAAAACTGCTTTAAAGTTCATATGGAACCAAAAAAGAGCCCACATCTCCAAGACAATCCTAAATCAAAAGAACAAAGCTGGAGGCATCACGCTACCTGACTTCAAACTATACTACAAGGCTACAGTAACCAAAACAGCATGGTACTGGTACCAAAACAGAGACATAGACCAATGGAACAGAACAGAGTCCTCAGAAATAATACCACACATCTACAGCCATCTGATCTTTGACAAACCTGAGAGAAACAAGAAATGGGGAAAGGATTCCCTATTTAATAAATGGTGCTGGGAAAATTGGCTAGCCATAAGTAGAAAGCTGAGACTGGATCCTTCCCTTACTCCTTATACGAAAATTAATTCAAGATGGATTAGAGACTTAAATGTTAGACCTAATACCATAAAAACCCAAGAAGAAAACCTAGGTAGTACCATTCAGGACATAGGCATGGGCAAGGACTTCATGTCTAAAACACGAAAAGCAATGGCAACAAAAGTCAAAATTGACAAATGGGATCTCATTAAACTAAAGAGCTTCTGCACAGCAAAAGAAACTACCGTTAGAGTGAACAGGTAACCTACAGAATGGGAGAAAATTTTTGCAATCTACTCATCAGACAAAGGGCTAATATCCAGAACCTACAAAGAACTCAAACAAATTTACAAGAAAAAAACAAACAACCCCATCAAAAAGTGGGCAAAGAATATGAATAGACATTTCTCAAAAGAGGACATTCATACAGCCAACAGACACATGAAAAAATGCTCATCATCACTGGCCATCAGAGAAATGCAAATCAAAACCACAATGAGATACCATCTCACACCAGTTAGAATGGCGATCATTAAAAAGTCAGAAAACAACAGGTGCTGGAGAGGATATGGAGAAACAGAAACACTTTTACACTGTTGGTGGGATTGTAAACTAGTTCAACCATTATGGAAAACAGTGTGGCGATTCCTCAAGGATCTAGAACTAGAAGTACCATATGATCCAGCCATGCCATTACTGGGGATATACCCAAAGGATTATAAATCATGCTGCTATAAAGACACATGCACACGTATGTTCACTGTGGCACTATTCACAATAGCAAAGACTTGGAATCAACCCAAATGTCCATCAGTGACAGATTGGATTAAGAAAATGTGGCACATATACACCATGGAATACTATGCAGCCATAAAAAAGGATGAGTTTGTGTCCTTTGTAGGGACATGGATGCAGCTGGAATCCATCATTCTTAGCAAACTATCACAAGAAGAGAAAACCAAACACCGCATGTTCTCACTCATAGGTGGGAACTGAACAATGAGATCACTTGGACTCAGGAAGGGGAACATCACACACCGGGGCCTATCATGGGGAGGGGGCAGGGGGGATGGATTGCATTGGGAGTTACACCTGATGTAAATGACGAGTTGATGGGTGCTGACGAGTTGATGGGTGCAGCACACCAACATGGCACAAGTATACATATGTAGCAAACCTGCATGTTATGCACATGTACCCTAGAACTTAACGTATAAT
Organism: Papio anubis; assembly: GCF_008728515.1. NCBI lineage: Eukaryota > Metazoa > Chordata > Mammalia > Primates > Cercopithecidae > Papio > Papio anubis. The sequence goes on from NC_044978.1 coordinate 102,762,314, forward strand.
TAAAAAATAAATTAAAAATAAATAAATAAATAAATAAATAAATAAATTGGCTTCTGGAATTTTTTTTTTTTTTTTTGGATTAAGTCCAAGACAAAGCTAGAGACAGTTCCTGGGTAAGGGCAGTTTTCTTTTATGTAGTACATTTGTTCAGACGTCAGGTACAGAAAACAAATTTAATTGATTGATGTAGTGAGATTCAGGGTAATTGATTTTGAAAGAAAGTCAATATGATAATTTCATAATATTCTGCACAGGTTAATACACAATTATTTTTATATTAAATATCAATATGCCATTTTTCTCTAATTTTCTTGATTTATTTAAAATATTTCTGAATATTAAAGAAAAAAGTACTTCTTTAGATTTTCCTTTTTTTTTATTAATCACATTGTTCAAATAAATTTTTGTAGTTTATTTGAATCCTCACTTGTACGAGATGATACAAGATGATATAACCAGTCTTTGTTGCTATTCGAGTAAATCTGAATTATTATTTATCTTTCTTTTAGAGTCTTCTAACACCTCATATGTTATAGCAATTTTCTTGCTATTTTTGTTTCAATATACATGTCTACAGATTTATTTTGTGTGATATTTGAAGTGAGTAAAATGGGTTGAATTTGCAGCCCTAAAAATATATTTGCTGTTAGTATGTATTATGATTGAAATTCTTTATTTGCAAACAAAGAGCATTTGCTCATGGTATGTTATAAAGTAGAATACGGGGACAGAAGAGGAGAGTATAGTAATATTTTGGAATTGACTTTTTAAAAATGATTTAAAGAAAGGATGCATTATGTGTAATGCTGTTTACAGTGGAGGATGTCCAGGTTCTTGGTCTCTTGAACAAAAATTAGACAAAATGCACAAACAAATCAAGAAAGGAATGAAGGGTTTTATTGAAAATGAAAGTACAGGCCGGGTGTGGTGGCTCTCGCCTGTAATCTCAACACTTTTGGAGGCCGACACAGGAGGATCACCTGAGGTCTTGAGTTCAAGACTAGCCTGGCCAACATGGCAAAACCCCATCTCTACAAAAATACAAAAATTAGCCAGCATGGTGGTATGTGATTGTAATATCAGCTACTCAGGAGGCTGAGGCGGGAGAATCACTTGAACCCTGAAGGCAGATGTTGCAGTGAGCCCAGATCATGCCATTGCACTCCAGCCTGGGTGACAGAGTGAGACTCTGTCTCAAAAAAAAAAAAAAAAAAAAAAAGATTAAAAGAAAATGAAAGTACACTCCACAGTGTGGGAGCAGGCATAAGCATAGGGGCTCAAAGGCCCTGTTACAGAGTTTTTGTGAGTCTAAATACCCTCTACTTGGGGTATGTCCTATGTCAATGAAGAGGAAAGTAAAGTTACAAAGGCATTTATGGCGTATGCCTTATGGAGAAGATATTTCCTGTTACAGCTGAAGTGTGAATCGGCCTTATGTTCCCTGCCTCCAGACCCTATTTTCCTACCTTATATCTCCCCAAGGGATGCAATTCCCATAAATCTTTATGGGAGGCAGACGAACTAATGGTCCTTTTTTCTGTAACTGCTTCATGCTGTTTCGAGGAGTAGTCCCTACCTATCTGGGATTACAGAACTCTCACCCTGTTCTGTCTAGTGGAGGCAGGGTAACTTCTTGACGGCCACGGGCAGTGTCTTCACCTGGAACTGGCTGGAACCTTTGTTGCATGATCTGCTGAAGCTTGATGGTTTCTGGGAGAAAGGAAATGAATTTAGTTAAAATATGTAATGCGTACTTCAGGGGATGGATACCTATGCTGTCAGAAATGTTTGTTTTAGAGATTTGCAGGATAAAAAAAAACCTAGTCTATCCTAGAATCTATGTATTTATTTAAAGTCTTAGCATGAGCTATTGCATTTTGGTTTGGTTTGATTTGTTGGGGCCTAGTGCATGAGTCTAGTCCAAAACAATGGCCTTGCAGAATTTTGTTTAAAAAAGTCCCCCTTTTTGGTCAAGTCCTCACTTAGGTGAGAGCGTGACCAAAACCTAACGCCTTAACGCCACTATCAGTTACCATAATTTTGGATTTCCAGTCTCAGCACCTCACTTACGCTTTATGGTGTCTTTGTGGTTGCACATTTCTTTCAGCTCCTGTTATTCTAGTTGAAGAGAGACCATATGGCATTCTAGAGAGAGCTGCATGCAAACATTTAAAACCTTTGAGAGAATACAGAACACCAGGGAGACTATTATCATAACTATTGGGAGGATAATACCAAGAGTTCAGAGTATGCTCCTTACCCGAGGTCTCCATAAACCAGACTTCATAAAATCAAATAGATTAAATAATGAACTAGATAAAGAGTTTACTCACTTGACTAAGCAGTTTCTTCATCAATCCCCTACCACGGAATCTCTATAGTCTTTATTTGATGTGTCTCCCCATAGGCCACAAGTGTCAGAAGCTGGACAGATACTTCTCTCTTCAGCCAATTCTCTCATTTAGCATAACTTTCATAAGAGAATTTAAAGTTTGTTGTTAACTGTAGCCTTTACAGTAGAATTTGCTATAGAGCCTATCATGAGGGATACATTTCTAATGATTGCTTCTTTTACTTTAAACCATGGAAAAAAGACCTAACAAATGATGCCCTTTTAGAAGAGTGAAGGCCTTTTGACAATGTTCTCTTTAACCCACGATGTGCGTTAAGAGGAGTGAACCAGTGTTTTTGACTGATTATGAGGCCACATATTAAGGTTTCTTACCTACATTGGGCCTTCATCTTTTATCTATCAAGTATAAGATTATCCATGTATAAGGCTGGCTGCAAACTCCTTCACAAATAAAAGTGCACCCCATTAGTGCACATAACAGACGCCCTTTCCACTTCCATTGTTCATAGAGGCATAGGCATAAAAAAATTTCAAAGATAAGGTTTCATGACAGTAGAAGTCTTAATCTGTGAACTTGGGAAATACTCTTTACATCAAGGATGCCATCGTCTTCTTGGGAGAAATTTTCCTGTTTAGCTTTACCTCAAGGGTTCCAATGGGTACACAGCTCCAAGAGCATGGAGGAACCCTTCTCAGTTGTGAGATTATGAAACCAAAATTAAAGGTCTTGAAGTTTTATTGTAGTGTTAATGGCAGGGACAATCTTTCTCTGATGTTTCCAGAAGATTCAAACCATAAAAGGCTTTCTTCATTTTGTGAAAATACATTGTAGCATAATAATTTACTGTTATAACATCAGTCCTCTTGCAGGGGAAAGCTTTAATACAACCAGAAAACATTCACTGAAAATAACAATCGAATGAAATCCCTCTATAAAATGTTTAAGTGGCCGACCAGGTGACCAAATGTACCTGAAGCTTTAAGTGTTTTCCCAGGAGTATGGAATCAAGCATTGGTTATAAACGGCTTTAAACAATTTAATAGTGAGTTTAATGTGAAAGTATTGATATTTCATTAATTTTTTGTTTTACTTGTGTTAGTAACTTTACACAAGGAAATTTTGTTATTTCTGTGGTTTACAATAACTTGACATAATAATTATAATTATGATTTATAGCATATATTTAGACATTAGAATTTTAGAAATCCCATACAATTTTGAAATATATGTAGTATTATTCACAAAAATATAACCTAAAGAAGATAGAGCATCATTTTGGCAATCCGAAGTACCTAAACATGTCAAATAATCCTATTTACCTCTCTTTTCTGGACACTTCAGGGGCCCTCTGAGGTACTGGAAAAGCCAGGTGCCAGAGAAGTCAATTTTGAAACTGAAGTTTGATTTTGGGAATGCCAGATTTCCATAAGTTATTTATTTTGCCAAAATAATGACTTGGAAACTTTAACGAACAAATACCTTTTATAACCATTTGAATTTAGTCAACATGTTCACACAGAGAACCGCTTCTGCAAAATTAATTTCCACAATTTTCCACCACTTCTTTGAACCTTCAGCTTTCCCTATCTAACTTAAAACAACCCTTTATTGCTAGGGAAATTTTACATTTCCATGCCTTCTTATAATCTTTTACTAAAAAAAAAAAAAAATTACTGTTTTTACACACCTTGCATGTAAATCTAATTGCAGTGGTCTTAATTGCATGTTACACTGGTGAGTCTTAGCAATTTTAACTTTAATGTAAAATTTAGTAAGTTACGTTCTGATAAGGTCTGACTATGTCCAGCATAGCTAGGGTGTGGCCAACTCCAAAGGTCCCCAGGCCTTATCTAGATGGAAAACTGGCAAGTTAAACAATTTTCAAAAGCCAAAGAAGCAACTTATGACCCTAAAGTATTTAGCAAACCTAATACTTGAACATAATTTAGACTACTTGTTTACATTTTGAAGATAATTTTATTTTACCAATAATTTTGAAAACTGTATTTCCCAAAGATTACTAAAGGTGTGTGAATTAAAGCATTGCAATTCCTATTTTTCTGACAAAATATTTTATTTAGGCTGTTATTATTATTAAACCAATTAATTAAAACTTTGCAGAAGAGATAAACAGTGGTTTTTACTTTATATTTAACCAGTTTGAACAGAGAGAAAGAGGCCAGAGACAGACTGGTAAGAAATTCTTACCCTTTTGCTGGCATTCTAGGCTCCTGGGTTCTCTCTCCCTAAGCAGCCCTGGCAACTCTGCTGACCCTGCTTTACTGTAGGCAAACAAACACACTGCCTTGAATTAAGAATATTCATAGATAGTTATGAATTCTGGAGAAACTAGGCAGAGAGAGAAATATGACTCAAATTCTATTTGTGAGAGTACACTCAACACACTTAAAGTATCAGGAAGCCTAAAATCCAAAAAGTTAGTGTAAGAATAAAAAGCTGGTGTGTTCCATTCATTCCTGCAGGCCTGACAAAGGTAGCTTAGGAATTCCAGATAAATTGAACGCATGATGACTTGCTGGAAATGCATAGTAACACAGAACTGAATAAAAGCCTTCCATTAGGAACTAAAAAAAAAAAAAAATCATGATTTTATATATAGAGATACACAAGCAAAGCCAGAGGAGAATAAACAGCAAATAAGTGAAACTAGAAGCAAAAACAAATAAACAAAAACCAATCCTAAATTTTCATACTCAATTTACCCTGGAAGCTGCACTGTTACCTAGGGCCCCCCCAAAAAACACATAATGAATATTTTATTCCTGATACACAATTCAATACCCTTAAGTTCACTAATACCATTATACACTCTGTGCAATAAAGAAATCCATGTTAGGCACATGACCAATAAGTAATTTAGCACTACCCACACAAAACAGTAAACATAGTGTGAAGCAATGCAAGCATGTATGTGAAATTTAGCTTTACGCTAAATTTAGCTTCATGCTTAACTATATTAAAATACAACTGCCAAACTGACAATACAATTTTTACAATACTTCTTGTTTTACTTTAATCAAGACTAAGAGCTTTAACTATGAAAATGTTAATTAGCCAAATGTCTGCAATTCTCTATCAGGTTTTAAAGAATATTTTATTATTTAAGATTTCCCCACATTTTTCTCCCCTACTTAATCATTCCTTACTACATTGTTTTATAAACAACCTTTTCAAATCTGTAATTTGAACTAACTCTTGGATAACTTTTGAATTGGACAAAATTATTCTTTTTTTTTCACTAATAACATAACCCTTTCTGGCACATTTTTTATACAGAATTACATGTTAGCTAAAATTTTTATCCTTAGTAACTTAAAACTTTAGTAAGGACCTAAAAAGCAAAAAATACTGAACTATTAGATACGGGCATTTGTAAACAAGAATAATTCAAAAATTTTAGAAACATATTTCCCCATATTGTTACCGGGGGGTCCTTGTTCCCAGAGCTCCCAAGATGGTGCAGGGTGCTTCCAAAATGGCGGCAGGCCACTTCCAAGAGGGTGGCAAGCCTCGTGTTCTCTGACCTGCACTACTTGACCTCATGGATTCCAAGGAATGGAATCTTGGGCCATGTGGTGAGTGTTATAGCTCTATTAGAAGCCGTGGGTCACGGAAGAGAACTGTGGAACCCAGTGACTAGTGCTCAGCTCGATTAGGATGAACTCAGGCACTTAGCCATGCAGGAACAATGGCAAGCCTTTAGCCCAATCGGGAGTGTCAATGGGCACCTCGCTGGAACAGGAGCACAGTGGACACTCTGCCAGATCCAGAGGGATAGAAGTCTGCAGTGGGTCTGCGACAGGGGCAAACAGCAATGGTGGACAGAGAGTGAAAGCTCAGATGGAGCCGTGGCAAAACATGGACAAGAAGAGTGCAGTTGCAAGATTTAATAGAGTGAAATAGTGAAAACAGAGCTCCCATACAAAGGGAGGGGACCCAAAGAGGGTAGCCGTTGCCAGCTCAAATACCTGGGGTTTATATCCCGATCATTGTCCCTCCTGCTGTACTCTCAGGCAACAGATGATTGACTATTTCTTTACCCCCATTGTTGCCTAATTAGCATTTTAGTGAGCTCTCCTTACTATCTGATTGGTCGTATGTGAGCTAAGTTGCAAGCCCCGTGTGTGTTTAAAGGTAGAAGCGGTCACCTTCCCAGCTAGGTTTAAGGATTCTTAGTTGGCCTAGGAAATCCAGCTAGTCCTGCCTCTCAATATTACAACACTTCTTATCTGTAAATGACCCATATATTAAATGAGCATTAAAAATAACCTTAAGATTTTAATTAACATAAAAAGTTTACCTATAGCGTTTATCTCATTCACTGTACCTAATTTTTACTTTTAACAAGGGAGACATGAGACATCAATCAACATATGTAAAACAAACATGGGTTTGGTCCAGAAAGGGAGGACAACTCCAGGCGAGTGGGAGGATGGAGGTCTTTCCAATCATAGGTGGGAGACAAACGGTTGCATTCTTTTGAGTTTCTGATTAGCCTTTCCAAAGGAAGCAATCAGATATGCATTTATCTCAGTAAGACTTTGAATAGAATGGGAGGCAGGCTCACCCAGGACAGCTCCCATCTTGAATTAACACTGACATTTAAAAATACCTAGCAAAGACAAACATAAAATTTAGATAAAACGTATGCTAACTATTCTGAAGGCATTTCTGCTTTCATTTTACCAATAATTTTAAAGCTAGCTTGCTTAGTAAAGTTATACTTTCAGTCATGTGAAATTGAAAATTGCTTAGACTTATTTACTTAATTTATGAGTACTCTTTTACTTACAAGCCAATTTGGTAGACATGGCATAAAAAAATTAAGTGTACATACAAATAAACACATCTAGACACATACACACATACACATAAATGAAGATCCAATAGCTTGGAACCTTAGCCTGAGATAGTAATACAAGCTTGCCGGTTTTACTTTGCCCCAGTAGACAATCCAAGGAAGGCTGTGAAACAAAATTCCAGGTTAAGCAGTCTCCACTGCAGTTGTAAATCAGTCCTCAGACTCTAAGGAGCATTAGGGCCAAGCAGTAACAAAGGAGGGTGTCAAATGCTAATGAGGTCCACTGCTTGGAAGAACAGCATAAAAGCCTATATACATGCAACGTCATCAAACTTTCCAATTAGACAGTCAACTTCAGATTCCAAACACTTTTGGGGCCAAGCAGCATTGCAACTGTGAGAGAAAATTCTAAGGAGGTTTTGATACTAGACCTCAGAACCTCTGCCAAGAGCATACTGTTGGTTTGCAGAACCCACGGAGTGTCCTTTGGGGTCCAAGCTTAGAACTCCAGATGTCTCTGGCCTTAGGAGTGCCCGCCACATGCAGGTTTCCCCTCCAAAGCATACTATGAGATTTTTAAGAACAGTCATGAACTGTAATGAGAGCTGGATGCCCTGTGAGCCTTTTGTTCCTTAGCCAGTTGAGTACAGCAAGGGAAGGATTTAGCATATGAAAAGAAGGTTTAAGTTGCCTGAAACACTTGTGAGTTTGCTCAGAGCTGCATCCCACGTAGGGATTAGGGACCACGCTCAGAAAAGAATTTTTAAAACTTCCTTACCCTTTCAGAGCAGGGCAATTATTCCCATTTGTTCCCAGGCCTTCAGGCAATACTGGGGAGTGACCCAGCCAATTGCCCTCAATTCCAAGGAGCTACTAGGAAAAAGCTACTGTAAGACTGAAAAAGGAAGAGAGGAAAAAAATAAAAATAATAGACCCAGATTCCTTAAGCCAACCGCGCGGTGCTGGTTAGGCTTCTCCACGTGAAAACCCCTTAGTTTCACTGGCCACAGCTAGAAACCTGCAGTTGCTTCAGTGTTTAGGTGCTGCCCTCCAAGGGTGCCAAGTTGGAAAGGAAAGGAGAGAGAGAGAGACAGAGAGAAAGAGAGAGAAAGACCCTGAATGGAGCAGAAAGGAAAGGGAGAAAAATGAATCCCAAACTTAGGGCTTACCTGGATGGCTCGCCAAAACATGTTAATGGTGGAGGGTGTCCAGGTTCTTGGCATCTTGAACAAAGAATGGGACAAAACACAGAAACAAAACAACGAATGAAGGGTTTTATTGAAAAAGAAAGTACACTCCACAGTGTGGGAGCGGGCCTGAGCATAGGGGCTCAAGAGCCCTGTTACAGAGCTTTTATGAGTTTAAATACCCTCTACTTGGGGTACACCTTATCTAAATGAAGGGGATGAAGTAAAGTTACAAAGTCATTTACAGTGTATGCCCTAGGGAGAGGATATAGGTGTTATAGGTGTTATAGGTGAAGTGTGAATGGGCCTTATGTTTCCTGCCTCCAGATTCTATTTTCCATCCTCAGTGCCATAATTTCACATTTATAATGCCAGGTATTCGTTTAATTTGTCTGCTGGTATATTGGTTACCTTTTATAATTTCATGTGTTCATTTACTTATTTAAGAGACAGAATCTCTTGAGATTTGCAGAACCCACGGAGTGTCCTCCTTTGGGGTCCAATCTTAGAGCTCCAGATGTCTCTGTCACCCAGGCTGAAGTACAGTGGCGATGGTACCGGTGGGTCTTTGTTCTTAGAGCTCCCAAGATGGCAGCAAGTGTTTTGTTCTCTGAGCTGAGGTTCTGGGCCTCACGGATTCCAAGGAATGGAACCTTGGGCCATGTGGTGAGTGTTACAGCTCTATTAGAAGCTGTGGGTCATGGAAGAGAACCACAAAACTCAGCGATTAGTGTTCAGCTCAATTAGGACGAACCCTGGCCCTTAGCTGGGCAGGAACAATGCAGAGCCTCTAGCCCAAACAGGAGCGGAAATGGAAGCCTCTCTGGATCAGAAACGCAGTGGACACCCTGCTAGATCCAGAGGGGTGGAAGTCAACAGTGGGTCTGCGATGACGGCAATCAGCAGTGGTGGATGGCCAGTGATAGCTCAGCTCAGGCTGGAACAAACACAGACCAGAAAACTGTGAAGTCGCAAGATGTAATAGAGTGAAAACAGAGCTTCCATACAATGGGAGGGGACTTAAAGGGGTTTGCCCATCCAGCTCTAATGCCTGGGTTTATATCCCGATCATTGTCCCTCTCCCGTGCTCTCAGGCGATAAATGATTTCACTATTTCTTTACCTCCTGCTTTTAGCCTAATTGGTATTTTAGTGAGTCCTCTTTAGTACCTCATGGGTCGGGTTTGAGCTGAGTTACAAGCCCTGTGTTTAAAGGTGGGTGTGGCCTCCTTCCCCAGCTAGGCTTGGGAATTCTTAGTTGGCCTAGGAAATCCAGCTACTCCTGTCTCTCAGCACGGTAGTGGCTCAATGAAGCCTCAACCTCCCAAGCTCAAGTGAGCTTCAGCTCCCAAGCTTCAGCTTCCCGAATAGCTATGAGTACAGGTGTATGCCACCATACTGGCTAATTTTTTATTTTTTTAGAGACAGGGTCTCTCTGTGTTACCAGGGAGGTCTCAAACTCCTGGGTTTAAGAGATCCTCCCACCTCAGCCTCCTAAAGTGTTGGGATTACAAGTGTGAGACACTGCATCCAGTCCTTTTACATTAATACTGAATTTGTTGTGCTCTCATGTGTAATATTGTACCTCAAAGTTGTAACTTTGAAAGAATTGTGTCATTTCTCCCACTGGATTCTCAAGAGTCTCCTTCCCCTTTCTGCCATGGTGATTTAACTCTGGCAGAAAAAGATATTTATATAAACTGCTTAATTTATTTAAATAATCTAACTGCTTTTACTAGGTTTTAAAATATTCAGGAGCAAAAAGGAAGCCTCTAAAGCATTGTACACTTCAAAAACAAATACAATTCTACCTGTTCACCACTTTAGAATCCACTGCTCTTGGTTTTAATACTCCACTGGGTGTCTAATTCATTCCTCTTTCTTTACGGCAAAATATGTCACCTTTATTTTTTTGTCTCTCTTTAAACTTACCCCTCCCATTTGAGGGCTTTCCTTTTTTAACCTATGATTTTATTAACAACATATGATTAGAAAAATGGAGCACTCTCTTGGTTCGTTTTTATTCTGTACAATCAGATTTTGCACAGATTTTTAAAATAAAAGATAAAATTCAAAACAACAAAAAATAGGTATTTCTTTATGGTAACATTATTATTATTATTATTATTTTAATGTGTCTCTCCTAAAATAATATGGCATCCTTTTCCAAAATACTAAGCATAGTCAGAGGAATAACCCAGGGACTTACAGGATGGGAGGTATTTTCATTGGAATCTGCAAAGATAGGGTAGCTCAGCCTATTTTTGCTTTGTATTTATTTTTGCTATAATTTATTAAAGTAGCACATTCTAAGAGTCTAATATTAATAAATTAAAAAAACCAACAAAGAGTCTTGCCAGATGCTTAACTCTTGAGATCAAGGGTCAGGGAAGTCTTATATTCTTAGGTTAGCTCCTTTGCTTAAAGTAACATAGAGAAAATAGGCACAAAGCAGGGTCAACTCCACTCTAGGTAAATCATGATGAAGTAGATTATACAAGTTCTGAGGATAGCTGTAGACAAAATATACTCTCTTGTATATTCATTTTAGAAGTAGCACATGCAATTAGACAAATTTCATAAAATCTTCAATGTGAGTTTAATAGGCTCACATAAATGGTTGTCCTTCCCATAAAAGGCTGATGGAGTTAACAGGTTGTGACCTCAAGTCAAATAACTACTAGTCTGAAAAGGCCAAGTTATTCTGTCATGATAAACAAAATCCCAAACCTTAGCTGCCTAAACCAACAAAGCTTTGTTTCTTACTCATTCTATGTGTTATTCACTGTAAATTTTGATTGCAAGTTGACGGTGGTGGCATTTTTCAGTGTTGCCATTATTCTTACCATGGGACCCAGGCTGTTGGAGGAACTGTAATCTGAAACATTTTTACTTAGTCTGATAAATAGTAAATAGCACCCCAGAGTATGTTACAGAACCAATTAAATTCTCAACTCAGAAGTGATACAGTTCAATTTCTCCTAGTAATTCATTGACTGTAGTGGTCACATGGTTTCCCCCAAAGTACAGAGGCAGAAGGAGTGAAATGCTACCAGGTGACAGGAAAATGTAAATATCTAGTAAACAATAGTATTCATTCCACAATAGGCCAAGGTCTTTGTGTCCCTTATGGCCATTTATGTTGTACAATATGTACAAATCCTTGGTTAATAGCACTTTTGGTGAGAAATTAAGTTCATCCTTTTTTTTTTTTTTTTTTTTTTTTCGAGATGGAGTCTCGCTCTTGTCAGCAGGCTAGAGTGCAATGGCGCTATCTCAGCTCATGGCAATCTCTGCCTCCTGGGTTCAAGCAATTCTCCTGCTTTAGCCTCCCAAGTAGCTGTGATTATAGGCGCCCACCACCATGCCTGACTAATTTGGTATTTTCAGTAGAGATGAGGTTTCACCATGTTGGCCAGGTTGGTCTCAAATACCTGAACTTAGGTGACCCATGCGCCTCAGCCTCCCAAAGTGCTGGGATCACAGGCGTGAGCCACCATGCCTGGCCTAGTTCATCTTTGTGTTTCTATAAAATAATTCTTAACAACAGTATCTCAAATATTGAAAAAAATACATTTGAGTCTTTTCAAAGACTCAAATTTTTCTGGCTTGGATAAAGTAATAAAAGTTGTAAGTTCACTTTTTTTCTTAGAAAGTCATTCTGTTCCCCCACGAAAATGAACTATGTCAATTGTTGACTTTAGACAGTGAGGTATTTGAAGAATTTCACCTTCAGACAGAGAGCAGGAACAATGTGAGCAATATCTGGATACAAGTTGACACTGCATTTGAAAAGGAATAAAAGAAGAAGAAAAAACATTTTAGATATTTTCTGTCTCCTTCTCTATTGGCATTTCTCGCTCCTTGAAAAAGAAAAGACTGAGCTTTGCAAAGAGGTGAGAAATGCTTGATTTTAATTTTGATGGGATCACATAGAAATTAAATGAAAAGAGAATTACTTTTGTAATGTAAAGTGATTATGTTCTAGCAGGATCCAACCAATTACATGTCCTTAGGTAATTATTTATCCTTCCAGAGCAGAGGTTGGCAAATTATGTCCTGTGAGTCAAATTCTGCTTGTTTTTGAATGGTTCTCAAACTAAGATGGATTTTACATTTAATAATAATAATTTTAAAACTCAAAGGAGTAAAAATATTTCATGATCCATTCAAAACATATGAAATTTAAACCTCAGTGAAACACAGTCATTCACATTCATTTACATATTGTCTATGTCTGTTTTCATGCTGCAATGACAGAGCTGAATAGTTGCCACAGAGGCTATGTCATTGTAAACTCTAAAATATTTACTATCTGGCCCATAACAGAGTTTTCCATCTCCTGTCTTAGAGTTTTACTTTACTTATCTGTGCAATAAGAATGACTCTTATTTCATAATGTTGCAATACTTTGGAAAATTGATTTTTTTTCTTATTTCATTTTATGATTTATTCTGGCTCTAAACAAAATTATGATTCAGTCACAAATCATGGATGATTTTTCCTCTGCTTATAAGAATTGAATATCCATTGTGCTTTTTAAGTTTATGATTTAGATATTTAGGCCAAAAAGAGCACCCTATTCCACACATACTTTTATGTAACTTTGCTCTGTTTCCCACTTGGGAGACACTACTGCTCCTCTTGCTATAACTAAAGTGCATGGGGGGAAAAAAGAATGAAGATATCCAAGTCTTGTGATTCAAGATGATAGTTGTCTTGCCTGTTTTAATTAAAATTCCTTATTCCTTCCATATGAAATACCACACCTCATATGGTACATACAGCTGTATCGTAGTTTACATTTCTTGGAGGTAAAGAGAGAGGGAAGAATACAAAATCTTACACCTTCTTAGAGTAAAATAATGTAAAAGAATAGGTGTAACAAATCCATAAGTGGGTCATTGTTTGGATTAAGTGTGGTAATACAGAGGCCCCCATACTCAGGGTTGTACTTGAGCCACAGGTAGTGTGTAATACTAAAGGGTCTTACTGCTAGGTGAAGTGATTAAATCTAATTTCCCAAAATGACAACCATGAAAACATATTAATCCAGATTTTCAAAAAGACAAGAGAATAAATTAAAAATAATGAGAAATTACACATTTTTGGAAAGAAAATTGGCAAAAAAAAGTAGTTAATAACCTGGAAGCACAGAGAAAATTAAAACTAACATCTGTAAACTTTCATACCAACAAGATATAAACAAAATTTCCTTTTGAACCCTGAAAATTCTTAGGAATTAGTGGCATTAGCTACCATATATGGCTAAAGTAAGATATAAAGTTGAAAATGTACTTTTATTGGCCTCTTCCCTTTTCCTTGAATGCACCATTTCTCTGCATTTGTAATTCCTTTGTACAAAATGCCTTTTCCACAGCAATTCCCATGGTTTCCTTCCTTAATATTTTTCAGGAATTTATCCAATTATTATGGAGAGGGAAACAAAATATACAATCACTTCAATGTATCATCCATAATGTCTTATAGCCAATAAAAATTTCTAGACATTCAATAGAACAAGAAAATATAATTCATAATAAAAAAACAGTAAGATGATCAGAATTGGAACTAGCAGACAAAGACAAAGCAACTATAATAAATATTAGAAGAATAAAAGAAGAGATATTTATAGTAAGTATATGGATGTAACTATTAGTAGATAAATTAAAATTATAAAAAAGAACCAGACAAAATATAACATTAATTATATGGGTTTAATGATTAGTTGGAGACAGCAAAACAGGGAAGTCAGTGTATGTGAAATTATATCAATAGAAATTATCAGATCTGAAGAACTAAAGTGTTATATATAGAGAAAACTGAAATAAACAAAGAGTTCAGTGACCTCTGAAAAAATATTGTTCAGTATAATACGCATTTAATTAGAGTCCCAGGAGGATATGAGAGGACATTAATAATATTTAAAAATAAAATTCCTGAAAACTTACAAAGCTACCCTGTATCAACTTTTGATTGAGCAACCTCAGCAACAATTAAGCATCTTAAACAGAGAAACAATGTCTAGACGCATTGTATCTAAACTGCTGAAAAACAAATAAAATAAGCAAATTATTGAAAGTGACCAGAAAGAAATGCTACCTTACATACAAAGAAATAACTGTACAAAAGATAAGAGACTTGTAGTAAATAATAGCATCATGTCAATATTGTATTACTAATTGAATAACTATATTGTGGTATATTAGAAAATGACTTTGTTCTTAGGAAACACATACTGAAGCACATAAACAATATAATGTCTGTAATTTTTAAATGTTAAAAGTTGATGTAGGCATACATGCATGGGAATACAGTTCTTTTTACTATTATTGCAACTTCGTTATAATATGAAATTTGTAAAAAATAAAAAACATCAAAAATATAAATGTATACATGTGTATAAAATAAAAAGTAAATTAAAAAATTTAATGTGTAATGGTAGAAACTATGTAAACTTTAGCAGAGTAGGCAGCTTCTTCTGGGCTTAATTGTTGACATAGAGAAATATGTGTTCATGATAGTTAGATCTTTTGATTTTTGTATAAAGAAACTTGAAATTTATAATTTTGTGTGAAATTTCATAATTTTATATTTCAGTACAGAGTAAAAAAGTATACACTGAATACCTGATGCCATGATTGAATGTTCATTAAAATAAACACTTCAATTTGGAAACTTTTTATATTAACATACATCAGTAATTCTTGAATAACAAATGATAATTCTGATATTATTGTTTTGCTTGCATCTGTAAATGTAGTTCACATGTTCAATATTGTCTGTGTATAAGAGGTAAGCTAGTAAAAATCATGTCTAAGATTTTCTAAATTCTGTATTAACTTTATATATTTTGTATATCAATATCAACATTTTACTTCGTAAACATTATGAATTTGGAATCTAAGTTATCTAATCCCATATTTCTTCCATTCTTTTCTTCATTTTAAGAACAGTGAAGGTAGCAAGTATTAGAATGAGGAGGAAGATGCTAGGGAGTATATCTAGGATTTTGAAGACAGTACCACACAGGCCACAGAAACTAAAGACTGGAACTAAATCATAATAATTTCAGAGACGAAAGAGTCACATGGAGACAAAACCAGTGTTATACATTGTTTTATAGAGTCTGGCTTATGGCCCAGAAAATAAGGCAACATACAAATAGGGTAAGAAGAAGTCAGTGTGTGCTACTGTGGTCATAGTGGTGAGTTAAGCGGATAATCAGGTATTGAAGAAACAGGAAAATTCTGGTCAGTTATGGAAACACCTGTTAGTGTGTCCATGCCTTTCTTTAAAAAACTGACATGAAGTGTGGTGTATGGATGAGTCAGCCTGACTTAGAAAGCCACAGGTAAAACAGATACTCACACTACAGATAACACAGCCCGTAAAGTAAGTCATATCCATTTACCCATATTAAACTTCAGAAGTTCATCTCATAGCTGTGATGTGATTGATGAATTCCCATTGTACTGTTATATGTAGGGCAGGTGCTGGCTCTATGTAAGCTGTGAGAGCTGTGTCTTGTTCTATCATCTTAATAGCCTGATTGATGGTATGACTGTCAACATTATGATGCTGTTTTGTGAACCTTGAGCCTATATTATATCAAACTCAAAATAACTGTATCAGTCTTAAAATACTGTAAAGTATGTAGCATCTGTCTTGTCTTTCTTATTAAAATCTCTCTCAGGTCTTTACCTGCCCTAAGTCTATACTCAGAACCGCTAAGGCTGTTACTTCTTGGAACACACAAAGGGTTTGTTTACATTACTAAATATTGTCCACCTTCAAAAATTGTCTATTCTGCCTTCGCCATTCCACTATATTATCAAAGTCTTTCTCTTTACTACAAATTTAAATATATTAGTGTGATTAAGGGTTAAAGTGATTTATCTCTATAGTTAACAACCATTCCTCTACTTACCAAATGGTTTAAACATACCAAACTATTGCTTAACAGTCGTGTATTGCTTAACAACTAAATATGTTCTGAGAAATGCAATGTTAAGTGATTTCAGCATCCTGAAAGCATTATAGAGTGTAATGTGCTTATACAAATCTAGACGTATAGCCTACTACACACTTAGGCTACGTGGTATGGCCTATTGTTCCCAGGCTACAAACCTGTACAGCACGTCACTGTGCTGAATATTGTAGCAATAGTAAGTAACACAATGGTAACTATTTGTGGAGCTAAACATATCTACACACAGAAAAGGTACAGGAAAAATACAGTATAAAATTTAAAAAAAGTTATACCTATATAGGGCACTTACCATGAATGGAGCTTACAAAACTGAAAGTTGCTCTGGGTGAATCAGTGTGTGAGTAGTGAGTGAATGTGAAGGCCTAGGACATTACCATGCCCTACTGTAGACTTAGGATACATTAATTTATTTAAAATTATTTTTTCCTGAAAATAAATGAACATTAGCTTCCTTTAACTTTTTACTTAATACACTTTTCATAAACTTTAAATCATGCTACTATAAAGACATATGCACATGTATCTTTATTGCAGCACTGTTTACAATAGCAAAGACTTGGAACCAACCCAAATGCCCATCAAAGATAGACTGGATGAAGAAAACGTGGCACATATATACCATGGTATACTACGTAGCCATAAAAACGAATGAGTTCATGTCCTTTTCAGGGACATAGATGAAGCTGGAAACCATCATTCTCAGCAAATTAACACAGGAACAGAAAACCAAACACTGCATGTTCTCACTTACAAGTGGGAGTTGAACAATGAGAATACATGGACACAAGGAGGGGAATATCACACACTAGGGCCAATTGAGGAGTAGGGGGCCAGGAGAGGGACAGTATTAGGAATACCTAATGTATGTGGGGCTAGAAACCTAGATGATGAGTTGATGGATGCAGCAAACCACCCTGGCACATGTGTACCAATATAACAAAACTGCACGTTCTGCACATGTATCCCAGAACTGAAATTATACTAATAAAACATGGTTTCAACTTTTGGACTCTTGTAATAACATTTAGCATAAAACACACACACATTTTCCTTTTTTCCTTTTTGAGACAGAGTCTCACTCCTTAACCCAGGCTACAGCGCAGTAGCACTATCACGGCTCACTGAAGTCTCAACTTGCTGGAGGCTCAGGTGATTCTCCTACCTCAGCCTCATGAGTAGCTTGGACTAAAGGCGCGCACCACCTCACCAGGCTGATTTTTTTGTATTTTTGTATAGATGGGGTTTTGTCATGTTGCCCAGGCTGGTCCTGAACTTCTGGGCTCAAGCTGTCTGCCTACCTCATCCTCCCGAAGTGCTAGGATTAGAGGTGTGAGCCACTGCATTTGGCCTAAGATTTTTCTTCATATCCATAATCAGTATGCTGCTTTCTATTTTTAATTTTATTAATTTTTACTTTTTTAAAAAAATTTAAACTTTCTTGTTAAAACTCAGACAGAAGCACATACATCAGCCTATGCCTACATAGGGTCAAGTCATCAATACCACTTTTCCATCTCCACATCTTGTCTCACTGGAAGGTCTTCAGGGACAATAAAATGCATGGAGCAGATAGGAATGCCTTTTTCTGGACCTGCTCCAGACTGTTTTACAGCTAACTTTTATTTTAGTAAGTAGGAATGTACTTTAAAATAACAATACAAATGTAGTATAGTAAATACATAAGCCAGTAGCATAGTCATTTATTAAAAATTATTATCCACTGTATATAATTGTGTTATATTTTTACACAATTGGAAGTGCAGTGTGTTTACATCAGCATCATTACAAACATGTGTAACACGTTATGCTATAATGTTAAGATGGCTGTGACATCACTAAGAGATTGGAGTTTTTTAGCACCTTTATAATAGCATGAGACCACCATCTTACGTACAGTTTGTCCTTGACTGAAATGTTATGTGGCATATGTCTGTGTATATCAATATATTTATGTATGTATATTTGTCTGTGTGTGTATATATACATATATATGTAAAATAAAATCTCTGTGTATGATCCTCTGCAGTAATATGGAACTTCCATTCAAAGTCTCTGAGACTTTTTAAAATCTAAGGTTTTTTTTCTATTGCTACCTTTTTATTTTATTTTTTGTTTACTTTGAGACTGAGTCTTTCTCTGTTGCTCAGGCTGTAGTGCAATGGCACAATCATGGCTCACTGAAGGCTTGAAGCCTTGACTCCCTGGGCTCAAGCCATCCTCCCATCTCAGCCTCCTGAGTAGCTGAAACTGCAGATGTGTGCCACCATGCCTAGCTAATTATTTCATTCATCATAGAGATGAGATCTCATTGTTTTGCCTAGGTAACTCCTGAGTTCAAGTGATCCTTCTACCTTGGGCTCCAAAAGTGCTGGGATTGCATTCATGAGCTACCTCACCCAGCTGAAATATAGGAGATATATATATATATATGCATATATATATCTATGTATATATAATCAATGTATAAACATATACATTTAAAAATATAATTGGACCAAGCATGGTGCTGTAATCCCAGCACTTTGGAAGACTGAGGTAGGAGGATCACTTGAAGCCATGAGTTCAAGACCAGCCTGGGCAGCAAAACAATACCCTCTCTCTACAAAAAATGAAACAAAATCAGCTGAGCATGGTGGCATATACCTGTAGTCCCAGCTATATAGAAGGCTGAGGTTGGAGTATCCCTTGAGCCCAGAAATTTGAGGCTTCAGTGAGCTATGAGCCTGCCACTGCACTACAGCCTGTGCAATGGAGGAAAACTTCCATCTTAAAAATTACACAAAAATTAAAAATAAAAATGTAATCCCAGCACTCCTGACTTCAAGTGCTCTGCCCGCCTGGGCCTCCCAAAGTGCTGGGATTACAGGCATGAGCCACCACACCTTGCCCATTCTTTAGTTCTTT
Source organism: Papio anubis (assembly GCF_008728515.1). Lineage (NCBI taxonomy): Eukaryota > Metazoa > Chordata > Mammalia > Primates > Cercopithecidae > Papio > Papio anubis. The sequence continues at coordinate 102,781,573 of NC_044978.1, forward strand.
ATTTGGCAGGAGGTGTGGTCAACTCCTTGGGATACATATGCATCAGAGACTGCAATTCTAATTAAACTTAACACAGGTTTGATGGAGTGGTTGTTGAACTAGGAGAGGTATCAGAAAAACCGATTTTTCTATGCCTTCTAAGGCCATTAGAATTATATTGACATAATTATTAAGTTAAATGGGACAGGTTAGAAAAAAATTAATTCTTTCACCTTCTGATTGCTTCCTGTTACACCCTGGCTCTTGGAAGCTTCTTGTCACGTGAAGTCTTGAGAGCAGATCACTAAGGAAATTTCGGAATGGACAAATACAAGAAGCATACAGCAGATGCTGACTATCCATAAACAGGACTGCTATTACTACTCTATTATGGAACTTTTTCTTAGAAAAACAGTATTTGCCCCCTCTACTCAATATAAAACTCCTATCTATTCAAGCCCACAACCTATTTCTCAGTCTGGGAGGACTGAGTTCAAAATACTGTGGTACAAGGCTTGATGTTTTTTTCTGAAGTTTGAGCCTGGACTTTTTCTTGTGACTCCAGTAATGTAAAGTGTCTATGAGAGAAATTCCTTGTACATTCAACTGACAGAATATGCAAAATCAACCAAATAAAAGAGCATATAGAAGTCTAAGTTGCCAATCATGGGTGATTTAGGGAGTTTAGAAAGGGTTGTCATAATTATGTACTTTTTTTTTCTTATGCAAAATAAACTGGATCTAAGAATTTTATCTACCTCTATTTGCAAAATAGAAAGTGTCTGGTTGTTTCAGTGATTTGTGCAGGTAATTTTCTAACTATTTATTGCAACTTTGCATGCATAACGAATGTACAGCTAATCCTAACCATGATTATAAATATAAATGAAGTATTGTAAATTATCATACAAAATACAAAACTAGAGAATAATATCTTACAACTAGTGCCAAATATAAGCAGCAAAAATGAATACTTATAAGTTGGTTAATTGTTGAAATGATGACAATAAATAAACCTCTATTTGGGATGGACTCCTGCTTCTGATGATCTAGTGTTAACTAGTCCCTCACTTTTAAGAACCCATTTAATTCAAATGAATCCCATAGTGCAGAAAAATTCATTTTAGAGTAAAACATATTAATTATGTTCCTGTTTTTAAAGGTAGCGCTGCACCAATACCATTCTAAATTGTGAAGAATTGAAATAAATACGTAGGCTAAATGAGACAGACATGTGGCACCCATACATACAAATGGAACTAGGAAATCACAGAACAAGTTTTCAAACTTGGCCTAGATAAAAGACTAGGCCAAGTTAACCATGGAAACATATTAATTGTAAATTTTCATTTCATCAAGATTGCATACATGCACACAGACATACACACAAACCCGTACACACACGTTCAACCATTGCCCTCTGCCCATCATTGGCAGTTAGGACCACTTCACCGTATACCAATTGATTTATCTCATTCCAAAGCCTGGGTCCTGCTCTGACCTCAGCAAAGTGAAGCATAAGTAGTTCTAGGTTAATAAATGATCAATAATATAGATAATTATGTAGGAACTCTCCAATATGTTATGGTCAGACAACTGAAAATATAGTTAGCTTGTGAGAGTTAGTCTTTAAAATATACAAGCATGTGATTAGTAAGATTAGTGACTTTTCTAGAAAGCACATAGATCTGTACTCAAATCTTTGCTCCCACACATCCATGTTGGCGACCCTGGGTAAATTAAACAGTCCATTTTAGACTTCATATGTTTAATACATAGAGTACAGGTATATGCTTCGTATAAATGTATAATACATAATAGTTATCCCATGAGGATTTTGTGGAATTTAATTATTTAATTTACCTAGCATGCTCATTACAGTCTATAGCACATAATGTGTGCTCAGATTTTCTCTCTTAAGGCCTGATGACTTCCTAATCAAGAGAGAGAACAGAGAAAATATCATAGACTTGATTGTGAAAGGCACTGTTGCTTTTAAATGGTATAGTCAAATTATTAAAGATAAGTAAAAATGAAACTTTAAAGTAAAGTAAGTAACTTTAAGTAAAGTGAGATAGATAAAGTAAAACTTACAAACAGCAAGGAACTTGAAAAGGAGACAGTCAATGTTTGGCTGTTTATCCAGCACAGTTCAGGCAAGAGGTACAATGAAGCCAGGGATATGGATGTTTTGCTGTGGGATAATGATAACACATCTGGCTTTTTCAGTGGACTGGAAAAAGCTCACATCCACATGACATTATGACATCATTGATTCCTCCGTTTCCCACACGTGCCACATGCAAATCATCAGCAAACCGGTTTTCATCCCTTCTACCTGCATTATTCTAGTCCAAGCCAGGAGTATCATCACAACTTCTAGGTTGGCTCAGGTTATTCTAAATGCAGCCAGCGGAGCTGTCCTTTTAAAATGTATGTTATATTATATCATTCTTCTGCAATAACCCTTCAGTGTTTTCTCATTGTACTCAGTAAAAAGCCAACATTCTTTACAGGAGCATACAAGTCCTTTTACAACCTGGCTGCTTTGTTACCAATGTTTCCTGATTCTCTACCAGTTTCTTGTCCACTTTGCTTCAGCTATGATGGCCTCCCTGTACACTCTTGCCCTGGAGTTTCTGCACTCGCTGTTCCTTTTATCTAAAACATTCTTCCCTGAATACCCTCATGGCTTCTCATTTACTACAGGTCTGAACTCAAATGTCATTTTGATAAGTCTCTATAAATAGCATCCAGCCTGCCCTGATACTAGACACTCTGTAATTTCCTCCTCTGACTTTTTCCCTTCTGTTGTATTTATTTTCACCTGACATAATACATATTTATTTTTTTTTTTTGTTATATGCATCTCTACTTGCCCCCCATGCATGCCTTCACAAGGCAAGTTCTATGAGGCCAGGGACTTTGAATTGTTTATGATTGTATACTTAATACCCAAAAGAGTTCCTGGCTAAATATAGGTGTTTATTAAATGTTTGTAAAATTAATGAATCGAGATTATACAACTCTCTTTATTCTAATGACATGTTCTGAAAGCAATATTACAATTATTTTTTTCCTTCTTTCCAAATACCATAATGTAGGAAAGGGGCACAGTGCACTCCTAGCACAAGTAATCACAGGAAAAGAACACATCTTTCTAAAAAATATAAATTAGTACATTAACAAAAAGATTGCGAGAGGAGGGAAAACAAATGCAAAACATCCTTTTGATGAATTGGTGGAGGAATTTCAGGTCAAGATCTGACGATATTTGATTAATGAATTTTTTTTCTTAAAATATAAAAAAGAATATCCAACACTTTCCCATAAAGTTACTTGAGTAGAAAGTTCATAAATCAGATTTTCATAATGAACTCAGTCTATCCTTTCAGTCTTAGCAAGGTTATACCTAATTATTCCTAGAGAGATTAGTATGTATTATTTTTGGGATTCTCTTATATATCTTTTCTAAAAGACGTAATCCTTAGCATTTTAAAACTTACATGTGTGACGATGTCAGTATCCTTAGGAAGACATGTATTTGGATGCACAATGACTTTCATAAATCACATAAAAATATCTAATAATAAAAATATTATTAGATAAATAATATTTATCTAAATAAACACATTTAGATAAAATGTGTTTCAGTCTTACCAAAATTTTTAAATGTTTATTATTAGCAATTTTGATACCATCTGGCTTATTAACTCCCTACTATATACCTTCCTTAATTTGTTTTCTTGGTTATAGATATAATACTAAGTAGATAAGATGAGAGTACTTGAGAACTGGCTTTGAATTATTTTCATGAATGATAGAATTTACCTTTGGTATGCCTATTTCATACAATGAAAACAGATGGGATGGATTGGAAAAAAAATCCCAGGGGAGCTAGGCTTTTATGTCAACTTCCCCAAGGGGTGACTATATCTCGATTAATTTTGTTGCTGCTACACTTCTGTGGAGTTCAGGAAATTACTGCCCCTAGAAACGAATATCTGAGATCAGGAAAGAGATTGGCTACAGGACTTTCAAAAGAATAAGGGCCAAACTTTCTAATTTACTCAGTGTTCAGGATTAGCACTTTTCTAGATATTTTCTAAGAAACAAGTCAAACACACAAGCTATTATTTAAAGACAACTTCACTATATAAAATTTAAAGCACCTGCTATTTATATTAGCAGACTTTTCATTGTTAAGGGGGCTTCATTTTCTTCAAGATTTTCTAACTGCCTCTCAAATATATATTAAACAGATTTGCAATGTTTTAATACTGCATACTTGCACGGCAAATAAAGAAATATATTAAATGTAACCCATACACTAGATAGGGGGTTAGGAAATTTTATATGTATTAGTTTATTGAAACTACACACACACATACACACACACACACACACACGTACATGCACAAAAAGTAAAGATGAGGGATTGAAGCTCAGAAATTAAATATTATGCTCAAGGTCACAGAATCAGTGTGTTCAGAGGAGGTATTCGTGCTTTGGGCTTCTGGCTCAAAAAATCCTGTAGTATTTCTCCTATATCATATATTTTTAGAACTTTTGATGCTCTAAAATGGAATAAATACATTCACACTTCTATTTCAATATTATGTTAATCATGTTAGTATTTTCAGTTATTATTTACCTATGTCCTATCATGTCCTTGCAAACAGTATCCTTGCTTTACCTGGGAAAAAGTAATTGTCAAAGTTAGTTGCTAATGATATCATTTCTTGCTTGTTCTACTTCTGAGTTATTTTTATCTTGTGGTTTATTTATTTTGGCACAGCAAGATTCACAGCTTCCTCCACAATTTCATAAAATGTTTCTTGTTTCATAACCTTGTTGGCTGCCCTAATTGCAATGTTCCTTTAAAATAAAGTTAATTTGGACCTTTATTTAAGTACTTGTAAAGTTTTTTTTGTTTAATTTCATGTGCTTTAACCACATATAAAATAGAGCATATTTCTGAGTGTAATGCACAATCATTTTCATGGAGACTACTATATCCTAAGGTTTTGGCTTCATAGAATTTCTAGTACATATTTTTGATTAGTTTGTATATTGGATTAAAGTAATTCATTTTTATAATAGCAGAAAACATTTCACTGTATAAATTTCAGTTTTCGTTGCTATATGTGTGTGTGTGTGTGTGTGTGTATATATATATATATATATATTTTTTTTTTTTGAGATGGAGTTTCACTATTGTTGCCCAGGCTGTAGTGCAATGGCATGATCTTGGCTCACCACAACGTCTGCCTCCCGGGTTCAAGCAATTCTTCCTCAGACTCCCGAGTAGCTGGGATTACAGGTTTGCACAACCACGCCCAGCCAATTTTGTATTTTTGTAGAGACCAGGTTTCTCCATGTTGGTCAGGCTGGTCTCAAACTCCCGACCTCAAGTGATCCACCCGCCTTGGCCTCCCAAAGTGCTGGGATTACAGGTGTGAGCGACCATGCCTGGCCCATTGCTTTATTTTTGAAAATGCTAGTTAGGCAGAATTTATTTCATCAGCCATATGGTCATACTTGACATACCTGTTTAACACTTGTATTTTATTTGGAGGACATTGCTCCATCATCCATTCAGTAAACGTTTGTTGAGTGTCTGCAATAATGCAGATTGTGGGAACTTTTGGGAAAGTAAAGACAAATAATAAAGATCTACCTTCTCAAGGCTTATGGTGTAATGAAGATAGAAAGTACGTTAAATATTGTAATGCAGTGTTAAGTTCATTTCAGATCATCATACAGGGTGTTGTGGGTTTACAGAACAATTGAGAAGAACAGCAAATGCAGTAGAAAATTGATGTGTAGAATGCCAGATGTCTGAAACAGAATTTTGATGTCAGGAATCTGCAATTTCTTTTCACTATAGTGAAAGTTGCATGTGGGTAAATGGGAGGAGACTTGACTAGAACTCCAGAACCTAAAGCATAAAATTTAAATTTTAATAAAAGGTAGAAAAAGGTAAATATACTATCTATGGGTTTACTTGAAAAATTTTCTATGTGTGGTAGAGGGGCTGATTTCCCAGTGCTGTTAGCTTTCTGATGATTAATCTATAATAAATATCTGAACTTTCCAATTCTCTCACTGTACACTTGGCTAGTTCTATCAACTGTATGAGCCCTAATTAGCAATAAAAAATTTATTTTTTAATACTAACTGCTGCAATTGGGATTTAAAATAAAAACTGGGATAATTGAGCTCCAATAATTAGCTACAACATGGATTAAGGAAAGGATATGTGTCAGACACCATCTTGGGAATTTATACACATTTTTATTTCATTCTTACCACTGTTCATGATACTGGCACTAGTATCTTCATTAAGTGGATATGGAGGTTTTCTCAATTAAGTGTAAATATCTTGACCAGGTTTGCAAAAGTAATAGGTGACAGAAGAGTCTTAATCCAAGTGTGCTTGATTTAGAGTCTGCACTTTCTACCCCTCTTTCCTTCCATCCCCAGTAAGCCTAATTACTTCTGCAAAGTCATAAGTTTTATCACATCAATAGTTCTTCAAAATGTGATTCCTAGATCAGCATCATTTGGGGACATTTAGACATACAAATCCCTAGGCCATATCTCAGACCTACAAAATAAAAATCTCTGGAAATGGAGTCTATCAATGAGAGTTTTACAAATCCCTCTAGCTTACTCTGGTGCACAAAAAAAATTAAGAACTACTGTATCAGGGTTTTATGCTGTGTTTCTCAACCCTGAATCTACATTGGAATCATCCCGAAGGCCTGAAAAATACCAGTACCATGGTAACCACCTCAGAGATAATGATTTTTAATTATTCCGAAATGAGAAATGTGTGTGTGTCTTTGTGTGTGTGTATGTGCAGATAAACACACATGATACAAACATACATACATACATACATACATTTTCCCAGGTGATCTTAAATGTGTATTTAAAATTGAGAAACACTGTGGTATATCAGTGCTTCTCAAGTTTAAGATATATTTAAATCACCTTTGGATCTTGTTAAAATGCACATTCTGGTTCAATGTGTCTAGCTGAAGCTGATGTTCTGCAATTCTGATGCTGAAATTTTGCAATTCTAAAAATCTGCTAGATAATAGTCATTCTGATGGTCCATGGTACATACTAAACAGTAAAGTATTATATTTAACATGCCACTGTATCTGAAATATAAGATTTTTGAAATCTTTCAATTTGTTGCCAAAAGGAGGCGATATTTCTTTGTCTATGAGTGTGGGCTGTGTTGTTAAAATGGGTTTGAGATCTTGCTTCACTAGGGATTAGCTGTATAACCATAAGCAAATTTTTTACTCTCTCCATTTCTCAGTTTCTTTATTTTTAAAGTAATTTTCAACGTTATTTTTAATGATAATAATGGTAACTACCATAATGCTTTTCTGAATATTTAATAAATCAATCAATAAAGTGATTATTACAGTGTCTACCATTTCATAAGTGGTTAATAATTCATTATTATTTTTATTAATAGTATCATTATAAACTTTCATTTCTAGTTTGACCTTGATTAGAGCAATTAAATATTGACTTATGTTCTTATGACTTATATCAAGAATAAGATTATACTGAAAAATTACAAACACAATTGAATTAAAACAATGAGAAAGCCACAAAACATTTATTTATTCTCAGCATCAAAATGTTAGACACTCAAGCAGGAAGTGTAACATTCAACAATGCATATTTTGCAAAGCAATGTAATTTGCTACTAGGTACAGCAATTTTAATCACTCTACTAGAGCTTTAACAAATTCAAAATAATAGTCTATGGAATGAATTTCACAGTAGTCTATGGAATGAATTCTTGTGACCTGTTTAGACATGTAATCTGTTCTGAAACTACTTAAGTCTGGAGACACATGGTTTTCAGCAGAACTATTCTTTGATCCAAGTACTTCCCTATTATAAAGGATTTCTTAAGCATTTCTCCACAACCAGTGGTCCAAAACAGCATTAATAAAAGTTTGTTGAATATAATAACTAATTAAATTCATAGTTTCTGATTTTAACAGACCCCAAATTGATTTATATTTTCTATTAGAGAGTTTGACCTACTTAGTAGATTAGAGAACTTTGTGATCTGAATGATATTCCTGCCTGACAGCAGGAATTCACATTCCTTGAGGACTTACCTTAAGTAGGACTCATTAGTCCTCTGTAGTCCAGTGCCCCAGCTGCCTATGCTGAAGACAAAAGGGTAGCCAATTTAATTAACCACAGCCTCGAGGAGCATAATTCATTATCAATTTTTCCAAGTAATTTAAGACTATATCAATGCTCCCAATGAAAGGCTAGATGGAGCCAAGTGGTCTAATAAAGAAAGAAATCCCTTAAATCTAATTGCTCTTTTGACTATTTAATTGAAGGCAAAATTAGAGGCCATGACAAGACCACAAAACTTATCATCCGAGTAGAGAGACCTATATTTCTTTTATGTGATAAGAAGTCAATAAAGTACACAACCAAGCTTTTTGGGGAGAACTGTCTGTTATTCATTGTACAAAATACTGTAGCCTTTCCACTACCCTTAGCTTATGTAACTGAATTCATAGCAAATGAACAACAGTTGAAACATTTATTTTCATGTTATTTACAATAAGTATCTAACACAAATCGATAGCTAGAAATAGGTTCTCAGTGACTAATTTAATTTACTTACTCAAATATTAAGTGCCTTCCTTGTGCTGTGCTAAACAAAGAGAAGGCTAAGTAAAATATTTTTATGGCTTTTAAATGCTGACACTTTACTAAGTGATGAAAGATAATCATATATAAAATGATATGGTTAAAAATAAGAGAAATGATAAAGTTATAAGGATTGTGGGAATTGTAGGGGAGAAAATTTAAAAAAGGTGAAAATTATTTGAGTTGGGCCTGAAACAAATATTTACAATTTATAAGGGAGAAGATATGTAAAAGAGATGGCTGAACACAGGGCATACAATACCCCTAACTTTTCTCTTTTGCATGGCTGGAGAGTGAATGGGAATAAGGTAGATAGAAAATTAGACTGTTGACACCAACTACATCCTAATTTTATGGATCATGTGCTTGAATATGTTCTTTCCATAAGTTACTTCATTCTATTCCCTCAACAGATATTAAGGTATGCAATCTTATCTTCACCTTGATGAATTGAGAATTAATTTGAGAAGGTATGTGGAATGTTCAATGACATTTTCTTGATCAATGAAATCCCAAGGTTTAACTCACAGGACTTCCTGCTTCAAGCCTTCAAATCTTTTTATATACTGCACTAGCAAGAACTTGTATGTCATATTAGGAGGAATGAAATTCATTCCATAGACTACTATTAATACATTTTATTTAGGAGATCCATGATTATACTTGATTTTAACCAACATTCACACACACACACACACACACACACACACACACACACACAGCAAAAATGACCGAATTAGAAATGTAGCAATTGATTAGATATTGAATGGAAAGGGTGTCGATTTTTAAAGGCATATGGTTTTTAAAAAATACATTGTTCTTGTCATCATGAAACCAGCATCTAATAAGCAAGAAAGACATAAAGCAAAGAGATACTCTAGTCAGTACATTTTCATATAAGTCTCATTGACTTAAGAGAGCAGTAACAATAACATGCTGTGCCTTATTCAACTAGATTCAAGTAGAAGTGTAACCACAGTTTTTGTAAATTTAAGCACAATTTTAAAACACCTCAAAAGAAAGAGGTAGGAATATATCAGAAGAAGGAATTAAGTTTTGCTGCTTGGTTTTAATAAATAACAAACTCTGTAATTTTCCTAAAGTAACTAGTAAGAAAGATTTGAGGGCCTATATTGATTTTCATCTACGTTTCACTAACTCTTTGAAACTAGATGTGATTATTTCAAATTGCAGCATCCAATCTTAAAAATATCAGTGTGCATGATCTAACAGAAACATAATAATATAAATGGTTAGGAAAAACTATTTTTGACAAGCCCCTTAACTCTTGAGAAGTTCCAGTTTATTTATATTGAGCTCTACTTCTTCCTCAATCCATATGCCACTGAAATGTGTTTTATCTCTCAACTCTCCAACCTAATGTACAAGCATCTCTTTCTATAATTACAAAAACTTAGCAGTAATCATATGGAGTTGTATAGTCAATAATATTAAATTCTTGCTGCAGTAACTTGAAGATTGATTAGGTAATTGTATTATTGAATATACAGTGGCTATGGCTTCACTAGATAAAAAGAGAAGAAAATATGGGTTTAGAATTATAAAAATAGAGGAAAATATTTAAATAACATAATTGAGTGGAGAACACAAAACAAAGGTGGAAATTCTAAATATTTTCAAAGATAGAATCTGAATTTAAAGGGGCCTTAGTTATCTATCATTATATAGTAAATTACACCAAACTTAGCAGCTTAAAACTACCCATCTTTATTGTCTCACAGTTTCTGTGTGTCAGGAATCTGGGTACTGTTTACCTGGGTCCTCTAGCTCAGGGTCTCTCACATCAGGTGGAGGCCAGGCCATAGTCATCTCAAGTCTCAATTGGGAAGGGCTCTGCTTCCAAATGCATGTGGCAGGAGTAAGTTCTTTATGGATTTCTTCAACGTGGCAACCTGCCTTATTAAAGCATGCCATCCATGAGTGCAATAACATCTCCAGCATTACAGAAGTCATGGCCTCTTGTAACCTAACCATGAAAGTGATGTTCTATTATTTTTGCTGTATTCCTTTGTTTAGAAGGAAGTCATTAGGTTTATCCTATGCTCAAGGTGTGAATATAATTAAGGAAGGCATCTAGTTCATAGCCTACCTACTACAGTGCTTTTGTGTATATCTATGTTGTAAGAGCTCTCTAGAGATTATAAATACCTACTGGTATAATTTTGGTATTAAAAAGCAGAAATACTGTAAATTACCACTTACCAATAAAAAATCTAAATTGTTGTTTGAACTTTTAAATGTAAAAATATTTGTGTGTGTATTATATATATATTTTAATCAGATACTTATCAATTATAAGAAATTAGGGTTTTTTTTCATTTTTGTAATTTTAACAGCAATGAAAATATAGAATTATCTTAAAATTGTAGTTATTTGAAAATTGCAAGGTTGGACATGGTGGCTTGTGCCTGTAATCCCAGCATTTTGGGAGGCTGAAGTGGGCAGATCACGAGGTCAGGAGTTTGAGACCAGCCTGGCCAACATAGTTAAACTCCGTCTCTACTAAAAATACAAAAATTACTGGGTGTGTTGACATGCACCTGTACTCCCACCTACTGGGGAGGCTGAGGCAGGAGAACTGTTTGAACCCAGGAGGTGGAGGTTGTGGTGAGCCGAGATTGTACCACTGCACTCCATCCTGGGCAACAGAGTGAGACTGTGTCTCAAAAAATAAATTTTAAAAAAAGTAAAAGAAAAGAAAATTGCGGAGATGCATATTTGTGATTATTTATTTTATTAGGCCTTTTTCATTGCTATAAAAAATACCTGCGACTGCATAATTTATAACGAAAAGAGGTTTAATTGACTCAAGATTCTGTAGGTTGTACAAATATGGCACCAACCTCACTTGGCTTCTGGGGAGGCCTCAGGGAGTTTTTACTCATGGCAGAAGGTGAAGTGGGGCAAGCACATCACATGACAAGAGCATGAGCAAGAGAGAGTCAGGGTTGGAGGTCCCACACACTCTTGAAGTACCAGATCTCACAAGAACTCACAATCATAAAGACAGCACCAAGCTATGAGGGATCTCCCTCAATGATCCAAACACCTACTACCAGGCCCCACTTTCAGCACTGGGGGTAATAATTCAGCAGATTTGGGCAGGAACAGATATCCAAACTATATCATTTATCATTTTATCAAAGCAACTGCAAATGGGATCAAATCTCTTTAAAATTTCATGCATAGGTTAATTAATATTACTTTAAAACTATATATACATGTGGATGTGAGAAATATTCAGGGATACATAGTTAAATATTTGCATGTATTAAACAGAAAATAAATACCATTGCCTATTACTATGTACCAGAAACTGTTTTATGCATGTATCAGTAAATAAAACAGAAAAGGTCCCTGTTCTCATTTTACTTGTATCCCAGAGTGGTAATAAGACAAGTATTCAACAAGTAAAAAGACAATTGTAGATAGTGATATGAAGAAAGTAAAATAGTCGATGAGGGTGACAGTGGTGGGCAACGCTACTGAAGGAAGTCTGGGTATTGCAGGTCTCTGGGAATTTGAATGGACATCTGAATGACAGCACTGTTAATATTTGAAGGCTGAGCTTTCTAGAGAGAGGGCAAAACAAGTCCAGTGATCCCTAAAGCAGAAAAGCTACCCAACTGCTTAAGGATATGAAAGAAGAGTAGTGCAGCTGTACATAATGATAAGTAAGGGAGGTGGAGTAGTCAAAATGAATTTGGAGAAGCCCTAGGGTGTACTTTATAGAGGTTATTGTAGGCTGTGTAAGTATTTTGAAATTTATTCTAATTCAAAGCGGAAACTATTAGAAAGTTCTTAGGAGGAGAATGGCAAGAACCGGAAACAGTCTTTTAGGAAAATCTTGCTAGCAGAGAACTTGTGTTTTGAAGAGCTGTAAAGTAGATATTTGTGAAGATAGAAAACTCTAGAGCATTTTGTTTAATGACAGAAATGACCCTAGAGAAAATAATGTTCCAGAAGAGAGGTGGCAAACTGCAATTTTGAAGGATGTGGAAAGTAATTTCATGTTACAAGTGGAGAAGTTGGGCTTTAGAGAGCCTGAAGGTCAAATCAGTCATTGAAACAAGAAGACAAGTAGAGTGGATGACTGTAGATATGAGATATTGTTGTAAAATGATAAAATAACTTCTTTTTTTTTAGCAAGCCAAGCAGAATATTAGATTTTCAATAATATTTCCTTATAGGCTGAGATTCTATGATTCTCAGGTGAACATTTCTTTAATTACATATTCACTGAGATTCTATGACTTGTAAGATTAACATTCCATTATGCTACACATTTTAAAAAGGGGAAACAATCTAAACTAGCCATTCGCAAATGTTAGTATACAGCTAGATGCACTATGAGAAATATGAAAACACCGGTGAATTTTTCATGCAACAAATTTTTCATTTATTCTGGGATTATGCTCTTTTCACTACTTGTGTTTTAATGCCTTGTTTTTTATTAAATGATGATGATAAAAGACAGGAGATATGTTCAAATGTCATTAATGTGGAAAGTCTTAATAAAGCTGATGTTCGTAGAGAGAGGGTACAACTCTTCTTTTTCATTTCTGAGCATCAAACATTTTTTGCCATAGTGCTTTTTTATTTGGATTTAAAAAAAAATAAAATTAAATATTTAACTTCTGTTGTAGAAAATAAAACATTTGGAGATAACATATAAATTAAACAGAAAATAATTACTTCATGGGAGAACAAACGAACAGTAAAAAGTTTACTTGACTATTTTCAGTACTTCCATTATAACTTGATTGTTTAGAGAGGCCATTCTAGGTTCTCATTTTTAAGCATTTAAAGCATCAGTCATTGAAGAAATAAGACAACCGGCACACTTTAGCTACCTTTTCCAGCACATAAAATTTATCTTACTATCTAAAACTTATTACTTGTCAAAAATGTAATTCATCTGGGTCTCTTTAAAAATCAAGAAATGGAAACATGCTATCTTAAAAGGGAATGCTTTATTTTCCTTTTCTATGAAAAAAATGCAGAGTCAGTAAATACCCTAGAAACAATTAGTATGTGTCTATGTATATTAGAATAGAAAACTATCAACTCAGAGTGTCCTATTTATTTAAAACACCCCACTAAGGAAAAAGATGTATGATTATTGATATACTTTGGATTTTTGTTCCCTCTAAATGTCATGTGGAAATGAGATCCCCAAGGTTGGAGGTAGGGCCTAATGGAAAGCGTTTAGGTCATGGGCAGATCCCCCTTCTATTAGTTCACTTGAGAGCTGGTTGTTGAAAAGAGCACGGCACCTCCCCTCTCTCCTGCCGCCTCCTTTCTCTCCATGTGATATCTGCTTCCTTCACATTTCACCATGACTGGCAGCTCCCTGAAATGTTCACCAAAAGCAGATGCTGATGCCGTGCTTCTTGTACAGTCTATAAGCAAACAAACTTCTTTTCTCCATAAATTACCCAGCCTCAGGTATTCCTGTACAGCAATACAAAACAGACAAAGACATTATCTTTCTACTCATTTATCTATGCAGCTGGATACCTAATATGTTCTACGTATGTATGCATGTGTAAATGTATCCTCTCTCTCTCCTTCTGTCCCCCTTATGTGTGTGCATGTTATGTGTGTGTGTGTGTGTATAAAATTGTAGGTACTAGGCACCATTTTAAGCACTCTCCAAATAATAATTTTCCAAATAGGTAGGTTAAAATCTTTAAGCTATAGTAACTTTATTATAATAATTTCTGAAATTGTAATTGAGGAAATAACAATAGAAAAATGAAATGTAAAATAATTTTGATGTCATGCTGGTGCTTTCACTTATAATTTATACATCACTTTTAATGATTACTTTGAGTCCAACTTCCTTTTTGGGAAAACTAATGAGATTATGGTGTAATCTCTTTAATGGTCTCCTAAACATAAATAATATTTCTGCAATTAAATCCAAGAATGTCCAACTACTCACTTGCATCACAAGTCCAAACAATTTATTTATATAGTGACATCTGAAATGTTATTGCTGCTTCTCTACTTTTGTGGAAAGCATTACACTGTGACCAATCAATTAGATTCAAGATGTCAGATTTATTTTAATTAATAATGGTCAACATTTATTGGAAATCTATTATATCTCAGCCATTTTCCCCATCCATTATTTTGGTCAATCTTTACAACATCAAAGGTAATTACCATTGCTTATTTGCTTTGCTCATTGGAGAAACTAAGACTGCAGAAGTTCAGGGGCTAGTTAGAGGCACAGGGCTACCCATGATGGAGTCAGGAGTTGAACTAAGTTATTTTGGTTCCTAAGCCCCAAATCAATTTCAAAGTAATACATTGCTGTAGCTGAAGAGAAAATGGTTACTGGTGTTTCAGAAAGCAAATGTTTTATGTTATTCCCTCTTTTGGAAGTCAATAAAAACTTCTGCTAAACAGTAGTCATTGAGAACATATTATGCATAAAGATTCATGACTTCTGAGTACTATTAATATAAACATTTCCAACGAATTAACAAACATCTCTCAAAACCAACATATTTTTTCTTCGTTTTTGTTACCTATCAGATGTTTCTCAGGCTTCCTTGAGGTATATGCAGGAAGAGATTCATATTTTTTCTATATGACAAAATCAGTTTATTCATTTCAAAGCAGATACTGTAAAAGTTATCCCAGCCAGTCATAAAATTTTTAATTTCTAATTTCTATTTTAAAATTATGACAAGTATTGCATTCCAGATTTGTATATTTTAAGTTTGATTTTCATAGATCATGAGACAATATAAAAACTAAAATAAATTATTTGTTTCTAAAAAATAAGGTAATCATTTGATCTGGCACATTTATTTTACTAGTATTTCATTATTTAATACTGACTAGATTTCCTTTTATTATTTTCCATCTTAACAGTATTTATTTCAAACTTTCTCATTTTCTGCCTTCCCTTACCTTCCCTTCCCTCTCCTCCCCTCCCCACCCCTCCCTTCCCGTTCCTGTCCTTTTTCTTTCTTTCTTTCAACGTGAGTGCTACCATAAATATATATTTTGCTTACACATTTCACATTAAATTTCTTCACTTTTTTCAGCAGAGAAGGTGGGCACATGAAAAAATAGAAAGGACACCATACTGGAAAACAAAATATCTAGGTTCTACACTTGTGTTAAATAAACTGTGCAAATTAAATTATAGTATTTAATATCTTGGCCTCCATTTAGTCATTTCCTTAATGAAATAGTAATCTGACCTTATTTCTGGAATGGTAAGGATGAAATTATGTAAATAAAAGACAGAGAGGTGGAAATACTGGCATTTGTAAAATGTTGGAAGTGCATATATTTTAGAGGTATTATTTGGAAAACATTTCCTATGTCTGAAATTATTCCGTCTGCTTGAATCACTCTGTGGGAAATGGTATTATAACTACAAATAGTAAATTCCTCCTTGTCCTTGTCATCTTTCATAGAATATAACTCTCTTCAACTAAAGGAAATTACTTAGAAACTGTATTTTTTGTCATGATTTTACTTAAAATCTCTTTTAAAAAATGTAATAGACTTAACATTTAAAATTCTTTAGAAATGTACAGATTCTAGTGATTCTGGAATAAATACCATAAATTACAGTACTACTGGGATATAATTCTTCCCTTTGAACACAGATATTAATAATTCTTTTTAAAATAGTGGTTTTATTCAACAATGCAAGATTTTTTTCTTTTCAAGGAAGAAAAGTGGTAGATAAGCACAGTCTAATTTTTAAGGCATAATGATGTGGACCATTACTGCCAATTTCTGTGCTTAGATATTAGGGCTACATTGACCTAAAAAGTAAAACCACCTAATAAAAAATAAATGAATACATTTTATAGGTTTTCTTACTACTTTCATTAAGGTTTTAGTATATTCATATAAAGTATTGAATTTAAGCAGTTTGCATAAGATAGCATGATTCTTGTTTTTGTTTTGTACTTTGGTTTGGTTTGGTAAAGAAATATTTAATATTAGTAAAGTTAATAGCATCATTTTTCTTCGGAATAAGTTAGAGTCAGCCTATTTTTTATCAGTGTTATTGAGCAAGTTTTCTATACAAGGAACTGAT
This sequence comes from Papio anubis, assembly GCF_008728515.1. Lineage (NCBI taxonomy): Eukaryota > Metazoa > Chordata > Mammalia > Primates > Cercopithecidae > Papio > Papio anubis. Next base: position 102,798,362 of record NC_044978.1, read on the forward strand.
TTAGGTGATTGAAATAAATTGGTGAACAAAACAGACAAAGATGTCTATATTTGTGGAACATACATTGGTCAAGGGAAGCAGATAAGAAAAATAAACATTAAAAATTACAAATGTTAGAACCTTGACGGCATTGCTGATAAAAGTTGTTTAGAGCAAAATAAGGAGATCAGAGATACCTGAAAAAAGGTGGAAAGGTGAAGATTTACACTGGCCTAAATTTCCTATGCAATCTGGCTGCTGGTAAATCAATATAACCTTCATCTACAGTAGCTATGGTAACAATAGCTACTCGAACAGAAACATCTCTAATTTCAATGACATTGTTAGCATAATTGGATTTATTTCTTACTCATGCAAACTCAAAAATATATTTCTTGGTAAATAAACGCTTCTCTTCCAAGTAGGAATTCATTCCAAACTTCTGCCATCTTGTGCTCTGCCATCTTCAAGCCTGTGGCTTCTTAGGTCGTGATTCCTCTGCTTCAAGTCAGAAGCAACATATGAGTATTTGCGAGTGGGAGCATTGAGCGCTACCTTGGGAGCACACATATCACTACAACTGCATTCCACTGGCTCAGACTCCCTGTAAGATGACTTCTATAGAGGCTTGAAAACTGCTCTGTATGCCTAGAAAAGGAGGAAAACAACTGGGTAGTCAGGTTGCCCTGTTTAAAATGATTATCACCTATCACTCCCTCTCTCTTACTTTAGCCATACTAACTTCTTTGTTGTTTTTAGTGTACTCAGATGCATTCCTGCAAGAACTTTACATTGATAATTCTAAATGCCAGACTACTTTTCTGTAAATATATATGTACATGGCTCCCTCCCTTGCTTCATTCCTGCCATAGATCAAGGGCTACTATACTACGGAGATCCCTCACACGTTATCATTTTATGCTCTCCTCTTTCTCTTTTACTGTTTTCCAAATATGTATACACACACACACAGACATACATATACACACATACACACACACTTATGATATATAAATTATATAATGTATATATAATACAAACATAATTAACATATAGTATTTGTTTTAAATAAATAATGTGTCTCTGTTTTTATTTCCATCCAGTAATTTCTGCTTTGGAAAGTTAAATATTAGATTGAGAAGTTATATTCTGCTTAATTTGCCTGAATATATGTATCTTCCTAGAATATTTATTTATTTTCTGTGTGCTTAGCAAAAAGCTATATGAGTATAGATTTTTACATTATTTCATCACAGCATCCCCAGCATAAAAAAAAGTCTGTACCACATCACAGGTACTCATTAAGTATGTGTTGAATGAATGAATGTGTGAATATCTCTATAATGAAATTTATTCTATTTGTGGTTTTATATCATGAAGGCAAAAAATTTATCCCATTATTTTCTGCTGTACTTCCAGAATACAGCTGTTTTCCTAATATGTGGAAGGTGGATGATAAACATTGGATGAAGTGATGAAGAAATTAAAAAAAAATCACACGAGGAGAGTGATGCCGGGAGAGTTGAATACATTTTCCGTCACAGCAATGCATAGAAACCGTGTGTTTAGTCATGTTGGTCTCACTTTAAAACTCATATATTGTTTTCTCTATCAGATTGTTTCCAAGCCCTTACAAGTCTCTTATCTTCGTGTTGCTAAATGCAATAAGCCTTCACTCTTCATCAGTACAGTAATCATAATTTGACGTTCTTACTTTATGTATAATACATTCAATCAAACAGTATGTATTGAGTTATAAAATATGAGTGTGGCATATATCCTAAATGAGGATTTGAATGAAACTAGAATATCATTATCTTTGAAAAGAAAATATATTCATGTAAACCAATAAGTCATTATTTTTAGCCAACAAGAGAGAATGTGCCCATATTTTATGATATTCAAAAATATGCTAGCATTTCTTATCCAGTCTCATTATTTCCTTTGTGATAAGGTATTCCACTTTCATTTATTTTATTAGAGTATTTTAAATTATTGCATAACATGCCTTAGCACACTTGTAATATAAATGGAATAGGTAAATTTGATTATCACTGTTTGGGATTGGATTTTCTGGAGAATTGGAAAAACATCTGTGTCTTAATTTTTATCCCTAATTTATGTCATTTTGACCTTCACTGCACTTTCACTATCATCTTATCTTTCTAAGTTATGAAATGCTGTGACCTTTTATTACAAAAGAAAAAAATAAAGTTACTTATTTGAAATGAAATAGAGAACCTCAATTTGTTAAATTCAATACCAAGAGAGCACATATGACTCATTCAGGGCATAACAACTTTAAATTGCCCAAGAACAGGAACCATAATACAATACTTAATACTAATGAGGAGAGTATGATTGTGACCGGCTTTTAGAAGTAATTCAGGATACATTTAGTGTAGGTTCTTGAAAATAATATTTATCTTTAGAAAAATTAACCCTTAAAAATCTAGTGTCTAATTTTCTAAAATAAAAAAATTAAACACACCTGGAAATAACCAAGGCAGCAGACAGTCTCTGAAGTTTTGTGGATTTGGTGTCCTTATTTCTGTAACCTAAATTATTTTATCCAGTTTATACCATTGTTCTGAGACTAATTTAACATAGTCATGTGCTCTGACTAATTTTATGTGTCAACTTGGCTGGGCTATGGTGCCTACATATATGGTTATTCTTTATGTTTATGTGAGGGTGTTTTTGGATAATATTTACATTTAAATCAGGGGACTTTGAGTAAAGCAAATTGCCTTACATAACATGGGTAGGTATCATTTAGTCAGTTGGAGTCTGACCTACCCTGAGGGAGAGGGAATATTACTAGCAGACTACTTTTGGACTTTACCTTCAACACTGTCTTTTCCTGGTTTGCTATGGGTCTATATATGGGTCAGTAGACTTGGACTACAACTCTATCTTTATTCTCCAGCCCGCGGGTCCCCTTCTCCCATCAGTTTTTGCATTTGCCAAGACTTCATGATTGTGTAACTTCATTCCTTAGAACAAATCTCTTTACATATTTATATATACCCTATTGATTCTGTTTCTCTTAAGAAATCTTACAAATATATCACATAAAGAATTAATTTTGAAATTTGTTAATTCATAATCTTTTCTCAATACTTAAATGTTTGAATAATTTTTTTAAAAAAAAATCAAACTCAACTGAAGGAATCAAGCCAGGAATGGCAGCTCATGCTTATAATCCCAGTACTTTGGGAGGCTGAGGCAAGAGGATTAATTGAGGCCAGGAGTTTGCAACTGGCTTGGGCAGCATAGTGAGCCCTAGTCCCATTTACTATGGAAATTGCGGTGGGAGGATTGCTTGAGCCCAGAAGTTAGATGCTGTGGTTATGGTGGTGCCACTGCACTCCAGACCTGGGGACACAGTAAGACTCTGTTTCTAAATATATACATATATGGCTATAAAAATTATTCTCTATTATCCAGAAATTAAACAATTGTCAATTTTTAATTAGTTTTCATTGTTAGGAATAGAGAGGAAATACATTGTTTACTTACACTATGCTAGGCAAAATTATAGCCACATCAATTCTCAGGGTTTTTGTTTTGTTTTGTTTTCTTTTCTTTTTGAGACGGAGTCTCGCTCTGTCGCCCGGGCTGGAGCGCAGTGTCGCCATCTCGGCTTACTGCAAGCTCTGCCTCCCCGGTTCATGCTCTTCTTCCACCTCAGCATCCCTAGTAGCTGGGAATACAGGCGCCCGCCACCATGCCCGGCTGATTTTTTTTTTGTATTTTTAGTAGAGACAGAGTTTCACTGTGTTAGCCAGGATGGTCTGGATCTCCTGACCTAACCTCGTGACCCGACCCGCCTTGGCATCCCAAAGTGCTGGGAATACAGGCCTGAGCCACCGCGCCCGGCCAGACTCTCAGTTTTATCTTACATTCTCATTTCCCATCATAGGTAACCTCTTTAAAAGACAGTCGTGTTATTTAGTTGTTTCAGAACTACTGATTGCACTGCCATTAAAATAATTTTGTAAAAATACCTTACCACATTTTTCATACTTACAAGTTGAGATTTAACATTTATATTGTATATTCAATTAATGACAAAGGGTGTAATTTCCATTCAATTTAAAATGTTAATATTTTAAAATAAAATAATTATATTCATTGTTTAACATATTGTGTAGATGTAATTATAATTAGTGATTATAATCTTTTTGATCAATTTTTTCCATACCTGTTGACTTAGAATTTTATTCTAATGTAATAAATTGTGTGCTTCCACTTATAAATTTTCTCCAACAAATACACTTTTTCTTATTATAAACCTCTCTATGTTAAAATTTACTCTTTTTGGATTGAGTTAATATTATATTAATTATTAATACACAATAGATTATTATTATATAGCTAATAAAAATAATATGAATGTACTTTTTAATTTGGAATATATTTTTAATTTGATGGGATTTTGTCTTCAATTAGTTCATGTATCATACTAGATGATAAAGGTTTCAATGTTAATTATTTTACTTTATTTTTAAAAATTTCATACAGGTATAGCAATGTAAGTCAATTATTTTTGTCACCATCTAAGTTATATACCAAAAATAACAGTGTTCTATCATCAAAATTATTTTGTGATTTTTTTAGCTGAAAATCTGATTTTTTTCCTTCAATTTTCTTGAAAGAGTTGGAAACCTCCTGCTTTATAAAGTGATTTGTTACTCACTCACTCATTAAAGTCATTCACTTTCTCACTACCAATAACAATATTTCAAAGTGTTACATTTTTGACACTCCTGATTGTTTTGCACCCTCGGTAAGATCAAAATTAGGGAATATGTTAGAGACATATCTTACTTTTAGAATGTGAGAGAAGGAACTTTGTGACAGTCAGATGAGAAAGGACACAATCACAGATGTTTTCTTAGGAGAACTAGCTTTAGCAGAGAGAAGCATTGGAAGTGGATATCTCAAAAGCAATGAACGTCTCTTGGAAAATTATTACATATACCCAGTGGAACTCTTATCCCATGTTGAAGATGGGAGCTTGTTGACTGAAGTACCCAAAGCATCTTAACACTGCTTGTCACTGTTCAAAATGAGAAAAGAATGTGTGACTAATAAATAAACAAAATACAAATGAATAAATGAACAAAAAACCTCTTTGAGATTGGTATTATGATTATCCTCAGATTTCTGCAGAAGAAAATTAAATTGAAGTTAGGAATTCATCATATTTATTACTATAGATTGACTGCTCTAAAATGTTTTTCCATTGTTATACAAAACATACTTGACTACACATAAGTGATGATTCCTCTGAGACCTCATGAAAGTGACCCCTGCTCTGGAGCTATTCACATAGAATCAACTTCCAGTTGATTTGGATAACTAAGGTTACTAAAGGAAATTTCAAATTATAAAACTGTGGTTATTCCTGCATCCACCAGCACACTTGATGTGAAGCTATGATTTATACATGGTAACTATATAGACAGAAATCTGTACATTGCTTCCATATATATTTTTCTGCTACACATACACACAAATGAAAAATTTTGTTTTCTTTTCTATTAAACATCATGAATCTTTCCAAGTCTTTGCTATTGTGAATAGTGCTGCAATAAACATACGTGTGCATGTGTCTTTATAGCAGCATAATTTATAATCCTTTGGGTATATACCCAGTAATGGGATGGCTGGGTCATATGGTACATCTAGTTCTAGATCCTTGAGGAATCGCCATACTGTTTTCCATAATGGTTGAACTAGTTTACAATAGACTTGGAATCAACCCAAATGTCCATCAGTGACAGATTGGATTAAGAAAATGTGGCACATATACACCATGGAATACTATGCAGCCATAAAAAAGGATGAGTTTGTGTCCTTTGTAGGGACATGGATGCAGCTGGAAACCATCATTCTTAGCAAACTATCACAAGAACTGAAAACCAAACACCGCATGTTCTCACTCATAGGTGGGAACTGAACAATGAGATCACTTGGACTCGGGAAGGGGAACATCACACACCGGGGCCTATCATGGGGAGGGGGGAGGGGGGAGGGATTGCACTGGGAGTTATACCTGATGTAAATGACGAGTTGATGGGTGCAGCACAGCAACATGGCACAAGTATACATATGTAACAAACCTGCACGTTATGCACATGTACCCTACAACTTAAAGTATAATAATAATAAAAAAAAAACATCATGAATACTCATAACTCACACATATATGATTACTGATGTTTATATATCTCAAAATAACATTATATACTATGCAATCATTATATAATATATACCCTAAAAAGTATTATTTGAGCCATTCTCTCTAGAATGTTGCATAGCATTACCATCTACTTTTTCTTTGAAAATAAAATTCTGGAAGCGATTATACAATCTTCTTCCCATGAACTTCTTTACTACTGATAGTAATTATTTATGTACTTTCTTCATGTTTAATTAAAAAGTATATTGGAAGGTATATATACCAATTCATGATAAGATCGTTGGTTTCTAGTCTTTATATGGAGTGTAATTTTGGCCTACATTACATATGGAACATAAATTTGGGAATAAATGCAAATATAGATATATATAGATACATACTATGCAGGTAGATAGAAACACCATCATTTTGTTGTTGTTGTTTAGAGACTGGGTCTCTCTCTGTCATCCAGGGTGGAGTGCAGTGGTACAATCATAGCTCACTGCAGCTTCAAATTACTGGCCTCAAGCGATCCTTACACATCAGCCTCCCAAATAGCTGAAATTACAGGCATGAACCACTGTGCCTGACTATCATCAGATTTTTTATTTTAATGCAAGATTTTTATACTGAAAAGCAAACAGGTGATTTATGCAATATCACAGAAATTGATAAGATAGACAAAAGGCTGGGGTGGAGATGAGTGAAAAACATTCAATACTGATTTAAATTTTGGATTTCTTCACCCAATATATTCACAAACAATAATTACAGCTCTATGTGACCAAGTTTATACAGCGATTACAGGAAATATTACCACACATTTCAGAGAAGACCAAGAATAGCAAGATAACTTTCTTAACGTAGAACTAAAAAGTAAAACCAGAAATACTGTATTCTTAATCTAAACTTTAGTGTATCATTTTATTTCTTAGACTGTGAACTTGGGATCCAAACTAATGGCTGTAAAAATTTTATTCCACACGTATACTCAGTATGTAGTATATATTTGAATGAATATATACTAGATATAGTTATTGACTTATTTACACTATATGGTCTATATAGTATGATTTTATTAACTATGTATTGATTTTATTCAGTTAATTTTTATTTAGTTTTACTTGGTATTTCTCATAATGCTGCATGTTTATTCAGAAATAAAATTTGATTTAAGTATTTCATTTTTGGCTTGGTGATATCCAGTTAATTACACATGTAAGTCATCAGACCCATTAGGTTAAATACATAATCACAGTCTATCCTGCATTATATCAATTGTTTGTTTTATAGTTATATATTTTTCTCTTGATCACTACTTCAACTATACCTTCAGTTCTCCTAAAAAGACAAGTTTGTTGTTTTTTTTCTGGTACTGACGGATGTGCTTTAGGGAGATATTAAGATTGAGTTTGTGAATTTTAGTAATGAGTTTGTGGTAATGCAGTTTAAAGGCTCACCTATTCTATATGTGTGTGTGCATGTGATTATACACACAAAAATACATAAACATAAAATATAAAAATGTACATTATATGTATAACTATTGACTTTATATAAATATATGATATATATACATATAAATATAAAAAGTATGTAACTATCTGGTAAATGCCTTCCTAACAAATATTTACTACCTGTGCTCATGTTCTTCTCTTTGCAACTATGATCCTAAAATAATAGAAGTTTATTTCTCTCTGTGTTAACATAGTCTAAAACTCAGCTGTCAAAGGTCAAATACTTATATGGTAGCTCTATGATCACAGGATTCAAGCATCTTTCTGTTACTGCTTCAGTATTTGACATGTGAGAATTGTGCCTCATGTCTTCAGATGCCTTTCTAAGTTCCAAATATAATGTTCACATTCCATTATTAGAAAGAGAAATATTAAATAAGTATGTAACTTCTCCATCTAAGAATACATGTGCATAACATTTTTACTCCACTCAGAAGATGGTTCTGCTTGGCCACAGTGAAGGTTTGGATATGAGGTCTTTATTCCATATATCTCTGTGCCAGCCTAAAATGTGAAGATTTTATTAGAGGAGTTTACATATTGGTAAAAATGATCAATTTATGATACTGATTTATAAAAACCAAGTGATCAAATAATTAAAAAGGAAAATATTTGATATGAATTATAATAGTAATTTACCATATCTGTAGTATATACATATCTATAAATCTACTGGTGTCAAATTGATGTTGAATAAGAAACTGTATTTTCATCTTTATTTTTCTAATTTTTTTATTTTCAATTTTTGGGCACATAGCAGGTGTATATATTTTTGAGGTATGTGACATATTTTGATACAGGCATTAAATGCATAAGAATCACATCGTGGAAAATTAGGTATCCATCCCTAAAAGAATGTCTCATTTGTGTTAGAAATAATACAATTATATTATTTTAGTTATTTTAAAAGTACAACTAAATTATCATTGACTATAATCCCCCCGTAGTGCTATTAAATATTATTTCCTATTTATTCTTTCTAAGACTTTATTTTGTACCCATTAACCACCCCACCTCTTCCACACCCTACCTCTGCACTTTCCAGATTTTTATGGTAACCATTCTTCTATTCTCTATCTTCCATTGTTTTGATTTTTAGATCTCACAAATAATGAGAAGATGTGATGTTTGTCTTTCTGTGCCTGGCTTATTTTACTTAACATTATGACCCCCAGTTCCATGCATGTTGTTGCAAATGACAGAATCTCATTCTTTCTTAGGGCTGAATAGTACTTCGTTGTGTATAAATCCCATATTTTCTTTATCCATTCATCTGTTGATGGACACTTAGGCTGTTTCCAAATCTTGTCTATTGCGTACAATGCTGCAACAAACATAAGAGTGCAGATATCGCTTTGATTTTTCACTTCCTTTCTTTTGGGTATATGCCCAGCAGTGGGATTGCTGGATAGTATAGTAGCTCTATTTTTAATTTTTGAGGAGCCTCCAAGTTATTTTTCATAGTGGTTGCACTAATTCACTTTCTCACCAACAGTGTATTAGAATTATTTTCTCCATATTCTCACCAGTATTTGTTATTGCTTGACTTTTGGATAAAAGCCAGTTTAACTGGGGTGAGGTAATATCTCATTTTAATTTTGATTTACATTTCTCTGATGATGTATTATGTTGAAGACTTTTTCATATGCCTGTTTTCCATTTGTATATCTTCTTTTGATAAATGTTTATTCAAATATTTTGCCTATTTTTAATTTGATATTTTTCAAGAGAGTCGTTTGAGACAGTTATATGTTCTTGTTATGAATCCCTTGTCAGAAGGGTAGTTTGCAAATATTTTCTCCATTCTGTGAGTTGTCTTTTCACTTTGTTAATTGTTTCCTTTGCTGTGCAGAAGCTTTTTAACTTCATGTGATACCATTTGTCCATTTTAGTATTGCTAAATAAATTTTTGCCCAGACCAATGTCTTAAGAGATTTCCCCCCATAATTCTTGTAGTAGCTCATAGCTTGAGGTCTTAGATTTAAGTCCTTAATTGATTGTGGTTTATTTTTTGTATATGGAAAGATATAGAAGTCTAGTTTCATTCTTTTACATATGAATATCCAGTTTCCCAGCACCATTTATTGAAGAAACTGTCTTTTCCCCAATGTTAAGTCCTTGTCAGAAATGAGTTCACTGTATGTGTGTAGATATGTTTCTGGGTTCTCTATCCTGTTCCATTCATCTATGTGTTTGTTTTTATGCCAATATCGTACTGTTTTGGTTTCTATAGCCCTGTAGTAAACTTTGAAGTCAGGTAATGTGATTCCTCCAGTGTTGTTCTTTTTGCTTAGTATAGCTTTGGCTATCCTGGTTCTTTTATGGTTCCATATAAATTTTAGGATTATTTTTTTCTATTTCTGTGAAGAACATCATTGGTATTTTGATAGCAATTACATTGAATCTGTAGACTCTGTAGACTATTTTGGATAGTATGAACTTTTTTTTTTTTTTTTTTTTTTTTTTTGAGACAGAGTCTCGCTCTGTCATCCAGGATAGAGTGCAATGGCATGATTGTGCCTCAATGCAACCTCTGCCTCCCGGATTCAATTCTCCTACCTCAGTCTCCTGAGTAGCTGGGATTACAGGCACCCATCATTATACCTGGCTAATTTTTGTATTTTTGTAGAAATGGGGTTTCACCATGTTAGCCAGGCTGGTCTTGAACTCCTGACCTCAGGTGATCCACTCACCTCGGCTTCCCAAAGTGCTGGGATTATAGGAGTGAGCCACCGTGCCTGGCCAGTATGGACATTTTACCAGTATTGAAACTTCAAATCCATAAACATGGAATATCTTTAATTTTTCTGTGTCCTCTTCAATTCCTTTCATCAGTGTTTTATAATTTTCATTGTAGAAATCTCACTTCTGGCTGGGTGCAGTGGCTCAAGCCTGTAATCCCAGCACTTTGGGAGGCCAAGGTGGGCAAATCATGACATCAGGAGTTTGGGACCAGTCTGCCAACATGGTGAAACCCCATCTCTACTAAAAATACAAAAATTAGCCAGGTGTGGTAGTGTGCACTTGTAATCCCAGCTACTCAGGAGACTGAGGTAGGAGAATTGCTTGAACCCAGGAGACAGAGGTTGCAGTGAGTCAAGATCTTACCATTGCACTCCAGCCTAAGAAATCGCACTTCTTTGGTTAAGTTATTTCCTAGGTGTTTATTTAATTTTTGGCTAATGTAAATGTGATTACTTTTTAAATTTATTTTTTACATTGTTCACTGTTGACATATGGAAATGCTACCAATTTTTGTATGCTAATTCTGTAACCTGCGACTTTGCTAAATTTATTTATAAGTTTGAATAGTTTTTTGGAGAAATACTTAGGTTTTTCCAAATATAAGTTCCTATCCTCTGCAAAGAAGAATATTTCTTCTTCCTTTCCAATTTTGATGTTCTTTATTTATTTCTCTTGCCTGGCTGCTCTAGCAAGGACTTCTAGTACTATGTTGAATGACAGAGGTGACAGTGAGCATCCTGTCATATTCCAGATCTTAGAGGAAAGACTTTCAGTTTTCCCCCTATTCAGTAGGATAGTAGCTGTATGTTTGTCATATATGACTTTTATTATGTTGAGGTATATTCCTTCTATCCACAGTTTTTGGAGGATTTTTATCATGAAGATGTTGACTTTTATCAAATGCTTTTCCAACATCAATTGAAATGATCATACTGTTTTTGTTCTTCATTCTGTTGATATGTAACATTGATTGATTTTCATATGTTGAACTATCCTTGAATTCCTGGGATAAATGTCAGTTGGTCATGATGAATAATCTTTTTAATGTATTGTTGAATTTGATTTGCTAATATTTTGCTGATAATTTTCACATTAAAATTCATCAGAGATATTAGCATGTGATTTTGTTTTGTATCTTTTTGTGGTTTTGATATCAGGGTAATACTGGCCTCGTGTTTCTGGAAGTATTTCCTCCTCTTATTATTTTTTAACAGTTTGAGTAAGATTGGTGTTAGTTCTTTGTCAAATAGTTGGTAGAATTCAGCAGTGAAGCCATCAGGTCCCAGGCTTTTCTTTACTGGGAGACTTTCTATTACACCTTTGACCTGGTTACCTGTTACTGATCTCTACAGGTTTTGTTTTTCTTCATGGTTCACTTTTGATTGGTTTTGTGTTTCTAGGAATTTATCCACTTATTCTAGATTTTCAATCTATTGGCACATAGTTGCTCATAGTAGACACTAATGATCCTTTGAATTTCTGTGGTATCAGTTGTAATGTCACCTTTTAAATCTCTAATTTTGCAGATTCCCTTTTGGGTATGTCTAGAAATGTCATCTGGGAGGTATGGCCTGGAATGGGGGCCTAATGATTCTGCCCAGTGCTCTATCCTACTTTGGCTGAACTGGTATCCAAGACATAAGACAAAGTCCTCTTTATTCTTCACTGTCATCTCCTTAAGCAGAAAAAAGGAGTCACTTTTGTTGCTGCAAGTTGCATTGCCTAGGGGAATGTATGGCTAACACACTTCCTTAGTCACCTCAGCTAATATTTCCCTAGGTCATGTTCCACCCTAGTTTACTGGTTGTAAGCATAGCCTAGCACTAGGAGTGGCCCAAGAATTACAGTCCTTGTGTCCTAGACTGCCTTTAAAATTTACCTAGGACCCCACAGCACTTCAGCCCATAGTGGTGTGTCTTGCTGTGAAACTCAAGTTCTGACTACTGGAAAGGGCCATACCCCTCTGGTAAGGGCTGTTCCAAATGCTCTCTTTATGTATGGATGCTGGCTGATCCTGGCAGAGCTTTTTTCTTTACTGTGACATGGCAGCATAGAGTTTAATGTAAATGTCCTCAGTTGCTGTACTGTCCCTTCCAAGAGTGCACAGATTATCTCTCGGCATCACTCGGCTGCTGCCATGGGGATTGGGAAGGGGTGGCACCAGTGATTCAAGACTTTCTCTTCTGCCTTCCTCAATACCTCTTTCAGCGATATAAAGTTACAACCTGGTACTGTGATAGCTCACCTGATTTTTGGTTCCTGTGACAGTGTTTTTCTGTGTGCAGACAGTTGTTAAAATTTGGTGTTCCAGCAGGGGAGATGAAAAGTGTAGGCTTCTATTTCACCATCTTGCTCTGCCCCCAAAAACATATTTTTAAAAGAGTAAATACATATCTCTAACTTACAGTGCTTCCTGTCTTATTTCCATTGAAATGAAAAGTTCAAAAATAGTTTTTACAAATTTTGGAGAGTAGGCAAATATGGCATAATAGCTCTTGACAAGAAGGGTTTCTTTTAAGACATAAAGTTTAGATAAATGTTGCAAAATGTAAGATAATATATCCCATTAATAACACAGAAAGAATAAAAGTATCTGGCTGTGTACCTAACTGCCTGTACTAGTACATATGTATACTTGTATTTATACCTATATCCATGCTTCATGTGAAAATAAGCTAAGAAGCTGATCTGAGTAACCTTTTAATGATAGAAGTGGACTGCTGTAGCCTATACGATGTTCTATGAATACCCATCAGGCCAAATTGATTGATAGTGTTGTTCAGGTAATCTATATATCTCTAATAATATTCTCCCTGCTTGATCTACTGATTACTGAGAGACGGGTGTTAAAATGTCCATCTATAATTGTTAATTTGCCTATTTTTTTAATTCTATTAGTTTTTGCCTCAAATATTTTGATGCTCTGTTTTTAGTTGTATACATGTTTAGGGTTACTATATCTTCTTAGAGAAGAATTGACCTACTTATCAATTTATCCACTTTATCTCTATCTTCCTTGTTTTGAAATCTACTTTGTTCAAAATTAATACAATTACTCTAACTTTTTAAATTAGTATTTACATCGCTTATCATCCCTTATTCCTTTTCTTTGAACTCACCTAAGTCTTTATAGTTAAAGTCAATTTACTTTTTTGACAGCATATATTTGGGCTTGCTTTTTGTATGAAATCTGATGGTATTTTTTAACTGGTCTGTTTAGAGCAATCCCATTTAAAGTGATTATTAATATTGTTGAATTAAAATCTACATCTTGCTCTTTGCTCTTTATTACATTTGCTCTATTTTCTTCTCTTTTTCTGCCTTCCCTTTTTTATCATTTATAAGTTATAATTTTTTTTAAAGTTTTTGTTTTTATATTTTTTTCTATGACTACCATAACCAATTACCACAGACTACATGGCTTATAACAACAAAAATTTATTCCCTCACACTTCTGGAGGCTAGAAGTCAAGGTGTTGGCAAGGTCACTCTTACAGCTATCTAGATAAGGACACTTCCCTTTGTCTTTTAGCTTGTGGTGGTTGCTGGCAATTCTTGATGTTCCTTGACTTGTATCTGCATAACTATAATCTCTAACTTAAACTTTACATGGTTTCCTGCCCTGTACATCTGTATCTTAATTTTCCTTTTCTTAAAAGGTCACCAGCAATATTGAATTTTGGACTCATCATAATCAAGCATGACCTAATCTTAACTTGATTGCATCTGCAGAGATCTTATTTTAGATAAAGTCACATTCATAGTTAATGAAATGGGTGGACATGAATTTTAGGGCAGGCACTATTCAACACAGTAAATTGTTCAAGAATTTACAATATACATTTTGTAAAAATATAGGATCATATACAAATAATACACTACAGCTCCATCCATGTGTACTGAAGTTACATTATAGCATAATTTTTTTCTCCCTCCTGTCTATTTGACTTGTTTTCACTTATTACACTTTTACATTTTCTTCAAACATTCAATACGACATTGCAATTATTTCTTTAAACAATCAGTCATTTGTTAGAGCCATTAAAAATAAGGAAAAGAAGCTTTTATGCTTTTCTTTTATTCATTCCTTTCTGAAATATTTTCTTCATTATGTAGGTTCAGCTTTCTAAACTATAGTATTTTTCTTCTGGCTGAAGAATATGTCTTAATATTTATTGTAGGGTAGATCCGCTGACAATGAAATAAATACTTTTTTCAAGTTTTGTTTGTATGTTTATTTCTTCTTTACTTCTGAAGGATATTTGTTGAATATAGAATTCTGACTTGGCAAATTTCTTTTATTCATTTCAGTACAGTAAAGATCTTACTCTATTGTCTTTCTGCTTGCATAGCTTCTATATTAGGGTTCTCTAGAGAGACAGGACTAACGGATAAATGTACATATGTAAAGGAGTTTATTAAGGAATATTGACTCACAGGACCACAAGGTGAAGTTCCAAAATAGGCAATCTGCAATCTGAGGAGGAGCAAGGAAGCCAGTCCAAGTTCCAAAACTTCAAAAGTAGGAAAGCCAACAGTGCAGCCTTCAGTCTGTGGCTGAAGGCCTGAGAGCCCCTGGCAAACCACTGGTGTAGGTCTATGAGTCCAAAAGCTGAAGAACCTGGAGTCAGATGTTTGAGAAATGTAAGCAGCCAGCATGGAAGAAAGATGGAGGACAGAAGATTCAGCCAGCCTAGTCCTTCCACATTCCTCTGCCTCTTTTATTATAGCCATTCTGGCAGCTGCTTAGAGGGTGCCCACCCAGATTGAGGGTATGTCTGCCTCTCCCAGTCCGCCGCTCAGAGGTATTGTCTCAGCTGACAACACCCTCAAGGACACACCCAAGAACAATACTTTGCATACTTCAATCCAATCAAATTGACACTCAGTATTAACTATTGAATCTTCTGATAAGAAAACTACATTTACTATCTTTCTTACTCCCTAGGAAAAGTCCCCTCATTCCCTATTTTTGGTGCCTGCAAGATGCTCTCTTTGTTCTTTATTTTATTTAGTTTGACTATAATATGATAAGTTGCAGCTTTTTTTGTTTGCTTTTTTTGCTTTATTTTGTTTTAATATTTATCCCACTTGGTGTTCTGAACTTTTTGCATCTATGTTTTGATATTTGTTAGTATTTTTGGAAAAAAATAGAGGCCATTATTACTTTAAAATGTGAACCCGGGGCTGGCGGTGGCTCAAGCCTGTAATCCCAGCACTTTGGGAGGCCGGGGCAGACGGGATCACGAGGTCAGAGATCAGAGACCATCCTGGCTAACACGGTGAAACTCCGTCTCTACTGAAATGCAATAAACTAGCGGGTGAGGTGGTGAGGCGCCTGTAGTCCCAGCTACTCGGGGAGGCTGAGGCAGGAGAATGCGTAAACCCAGAGGCAGAGCTTGCAGTGAGCTGAGATCCGGCCACTGCACTCCAGCCTGGGCGACAGAGCGAGACTCCGTCTCAAAAAAAAAAAAAAAAAAAAAAAAATTATGTTATCCTTGTTGATTTATTTATTCTCCTTTTGATATTGTAATTAGGTGTATGTTACACGTTTGGTATTATTTCATAGTTCTTGAATGTTCTGTTCTGTTCTTTTATTTTGTTGTCTGTATTTTAGTTTGAATAATTTCCATTTATTTATATTCGAGTTAAATTAATTCTTTCTTATCCATGCTGAGTTTACTGATGAACCCACAAAAGGCATTCTTCATTTCTCTGCTTTTTATTTCTAGCATTTTCTTTGGATTTCGATATTATCTATCTGGTTTTGCTATTATACTTTCTGTCATTTCAACTAAAGGCTTAACATATTAATGGTATTTATTTTTGTCGACCTAAAGGAAGAGGGTGAGGCACAAAATATAATTTTAAAGAATTTCTACTTGAACCAAAGTGAAGACAACTACCCAGGACACATTTCCAGGTTGCTTTGGGGAGTGCTCTCTTCAGCCTTTGCTGCAAACAAATTTTTAAAAGCAGAAGGAAACCAGGTGTGGGCTGATACAAAGTTGTTTGACAGGGATTTTCATTGTCGTACAGAGGTAATATTGATTAGTGATTGGCTACACCTTGCTTTGCTATAGGGTATGAGTTATGGTGTCTAGCACATGGTATTTTATGACTGCTTGGTATCAGTGTAGAGCCAACATAGTAAGTGGTTTCAAGAGATAATTACTTAGCTCAAGGTCGTTGTAGGACATGACTGCTGTCACATTTCAATGCTCCTCTGGGCTGGATAATTTAAATGGGCTTGCATTCTCCAGATAAAAAATTGCCTTACTTTCTCATTCTAAACTCCCTGGTAATTCCAATGTATGTGTCATATTTGTTCTGGTTTATTGCTTTGTGTCTTCAGACTGTTTGGTTTTTACTTTTTGGTATGTTTTGTGTGCTTCTTTCATTGCAAGTCAGTTTTGTTGTATATAATTAAATTAATAGGACTTTGGTATGAGGAAAATATGCTCATCTGGCTGAGAGTTGTGTTGTGTTTGATCTTGTAACAATGAGAACAAGTGGCTTCAAACTCCCCTTGTTACTTTGTTTTCCTTTGTACTATTTTCTTTGGGGCTTCCCTATGAGCTGTACTTCAGGAGAAGTCTCTTACAACTTTCTTTAAACTATAATTCACTGTCACTATTACTAGAGTTTTACTAATGTGGTGGTATGGTGTGAGGGAGAGTTGTTCTCTAGTCTTTGATTTGTATGGCAATCCTTAATGCACAATGTGCCCACATGTTGAGAGTATGGCCTTTTCAAGTGTTCTGGCCCTCTTTCAAGGTTGAGCTTTATTTCACTGCTCCTTGGTCTCTTCCCATACTGCAGTGGGTATGCTGCAGCATCCCTAGCCTGTGTTAGTAAAGCCCTGTCTCTTGCATATTAATATTTTCCCCTCTAGATGAGATAAAGTTGGAAGTGGGAAGAGCAGAGTTGTTTTCCTACAGTTGAGATAAGTTTCTACTACTCTTCTCTGGTGATGTCTGAGCCCTATAGATTTAGTCTTCTGTTACATAAAAGAGAAAATATTCTGAGTTTTCTCAATGGCTACACTTTCTTTCCTCTTGCCAGGACCATGATGGGGAGGGAGGATCGGCTTTCTCCATATTCTTCCCTATTATCCCTGAGAGAGAGCCTGGTAGAATGCCTATTTACAAAAAAAAAAAAAAAAAAAAAAAAAAAAAACAGCAAACTGTGCCCCTTGCCCCACTGCCCTGTGACTGTAGTACCCAGAGACTTTTACTCTCACTCTAGCCCACACTTGTCCTCCAGCAATTAGTTAAAATATGTAGTTTAGTGTTCCTACTGGCTTATATGACTTCTGGCTGCCTCTGTCAATGTAAGGAATGACCCAGGTCTTGGGTTTCCTGGAGATATTTGCCTCATGAGATGTCAGGATGATAGTTTTTTTCTGTGACTTCACTTCTCTAAAGAAAAGTTTTTGCTTTTCAGTGTGTCTGTCTTCTTCTTCTTGTGAGAACAGGAATGATGACACCCAAGTTTTTTCCTCTCTACACTGAAACCAGAGCCTCTGTATGATATTTAAATTAAACACTACCAACAAATGGATAATGATGAACTGTTTGGGCATTATCATCAAAAAAGGAGTAATTCTATCATATAATTTAGCAGCTTTTCACTTTAATTAATGGAACAAGAAGTGGTATTATTTTCTTCTTTCTACTTTTCTATTCTTTCTTAATTTACCAAGATAAACAGGTAATTTGTAATTAATTTCATACAGAACAGTTGAAAGCCTAAGTATGTTTAACTAAATTCCAAAACTTTGTTAAAAATGCACTGTAAAAACAGTATAGATATTTAGATGACCCAAAAATGAAGAAATGAAGAAAACCACATAAGTATTCAAAGTATAATTGTCAGTTTAATTAATGAGACTGAAGTTCGCCTTTGTCTCTAAGCTTCCAGAAGGTAAGAAAATAGCAAGTGAGGTAAGCATGATCAATTATCTAGTGCTCTTCAGAAAGTCTTCAGAGAAATAAAAACTTTTTAGTACTAAATTGCACAAGTTTCTCAGCTGCAAATATTTATAAGAAAGATGATAAAATAAATAATGTCCTCAACAATGTGACAATAAATTGTGCAGTTCTATTAATTCTTAAAACCTTAGAGAAATGTCAAAAACCAAATATAAATGATATTCACAGTCATAGATAACAATGAAGATAGCTCCAAGTAAACTAATATGGGCCAAGTATATAGAAGTATCATTATTCATTTTGATGGTAGAATAGAATTGATATAAATCCATGGAAGGAGGTGTTGCATATTGAATATTGTAGTAGCCTAATTCCAAGATAACTCCCAAAGATTCCCTGCTTTTGGTATGCACAACATTGTGTAGTCCTCTTTCACATTGTATTAGATTTGATATGTATGATCAATAGAATATGGCAGAAGTGTTGGTATGTGGCTTCTGAGACCCGAATATAAAAGACCTTGTGATTTTCTCTATGTTCCCTTTCCTTTGGATGATTTGCTCTGAGGAAAAGCAGCTGTCACATCATAGGGCACTCAAGCATTCCTATGTAGAGAGCCACATGGCAAGGAACTGGAGACTTCTGGCAACAACCCATCTTGGAAGAGACTCTTTTATCCACAAATAAGTGTTCAGATGACTTTAGTAGCAGCCAACATCTTGACAACAACCTCATTAGAGTATCTGAGACAGAACCATCCAACTAAGGTACTGCCAAATTCAGACCCTCAAAACAGCGTTGTTTTCAGCTAAGTTTTGGAGTAATCGGGTATACAGTGATAGATAACTAACTCATCTTCCTTTAGCAAGTCTTTCCTAAATTTTCACTTGTCTCATCTAGATTTGGAACAGGAACTGAAGAACAACATATGGTTGGTCTTCTGAAAAACTGCTTTTTGGCATTGTTTTTATTCTAAAATGTTGGTTAAATGCAGTGTATTTTGCTTTCAAAACCGAGTCTTATAACAGTTTAAAAACTTCGCTAACTCTTATTGAAAGATGATCCAAACAACCACACAAAGGTGAATTATATTCATTAATTTAATATATATTTATCTATAGCCTGCTCTTTCCAAGGTGTTGTGTAGGTCATATGGGCCTACACAACCTTCCTCTTGTGTGGAATAGATTTGTGCCTGTTGTACCTCACATATACGTTCTTAGTTGAATAATTTGAGGCATTACTCCCAAAATAGGGACAATAAAATATTGGGCTTAGAAATTTTTAGTTGCTTTTTCAACACTGGAAAAACAAAATCAATACACCTCTCATGGATTATCTGATTTTAAACAACTTGGTTTCTTAGTGCTCCTGCCAGGATTCATTATGAACAAACTATTCCTCTTTATACCTGAATTAATTGACTTCTTATGAAGTAATTTGTTATAACCTTGCTGATCTCAAAGAACTACCTATCAACACCAATAATGTTTATTTAAGAATAAAAATTCATTGATTAAGTCCCTATTGTTGCACATGAAATTAATATACAAATTTCAATTAAAAAAATGAGGAAAAGAAAACAATTTGTTTGGAGACTTTTTAATGGACAAAAGATAACTATGTTCTGATTCCCAGAAATAATTTATAAAATGAAAATGTGCAGTGAAAGTTGCTGATAGTCTCTATTATTCTTCAGGTAGAAGATATTACCTAATGGATGCAAATAAGTCATTATTTGTTTTGAAAATCCATGTCAATATAGTCAAATGTGCAAACTCACACATTTTCAAAATTAAACACTGAAATTTCTGATGCAATCATCATTCTTCCAGTGTGCCCATGTGATTATATCCACACACTCCTCTGCCCTAGCACTATCTCTAATGTCTGAAGCTGACTGAAAATTATTCATAATTACTGTGTCAAATCTGCCATACTTTACCCAGATAGATGTTAGCTACTTAAAAGGAACAGAATCAATGCAGAGAAAACTCAAAAGCACTTCCATAATTTGCCATTACTAGGGTATATGACGTTTCAGGTAAGCAAAATTTTTCTGATTATGGAAAATTGGTTTGTTTATCACTGAAAGGGCTACCACTACTTCTTTTTTCCTTGGAGGAGAACAGGAAAAAAAGCAAAAATAGATGCTCCCAAGCAATTAAATAAAATACATTCTATTATTTGCCCTGAGAGTCAACTCAATAATTATAATTTGAAAAAAATATATAATTCATGATTTTCTATCATTGAAAGTTGACAAAATAACAAAGATTGAAGGTTATCATTGCACATGTCTTGAGGGTTCTATTAATAGTTCAGTAATGTTTGGATCAATACTAAAGATACATATGTAAGGAAATATTCTATATTTATCTTATACAATGCACTTTACTTGGTTTTAGTTTATCAAAATTGCTAATAATGTTTTTATATTCATTGTTTAGTCTTGAAGTTTTTTATTAATTTTAATTTTTACAAATTTTGCTTGTTGAGGCAATAGCAATCAGAATTATTTTTAAAATTTCTAAAGCATTCCTAAATTCATGGAAGTAAAGCATGAACTTTATAATCAATATTAACATATTACAATGTAGTTGAATAAATCACATTTTTAAAAAGATCACAGACAATAATGCTGTGAACATCTCAAAAAACTATCATAAAAGTTGACTTAATAGGCAAAGCAGATTATTAGAGTAATTAAATAAAGGAGAATATCCTTGAATGAATCTTTGTGTGTCTCAAAAAGAGTTTAAAAAATACATATTTATACTTACGTCCATATATAAATACATATTTTATCAATACATATTTATGGATTTTATGTAATACATATTTTATATGTGATTATATAAAGAAATACATATCTATATATGCACATATGTAGATATATATATATAGAGAGAGAGAGAAAATGAAAGAGAGACAGAGAGAAAGAGAGAGAATTTAGGGCTGAATTCAACAGTGTAGAGAAAGTAGTCAGGAAACTGATCAGGAATTAGGCTGCTTTGTGACATGATAATTTCATATTTGTGGACATTGCAATGTCATTAGAGTAAACTGTCTATCTCAAAAATAGTTTGAACAGCAAAATTGTGTACTAATTTACAGTTTTATCCTGTGAAAGAACATATTAGAATAAATAATTACATTGTCTTGCCATAGATGGTTGTTGGTATCATTACAAAATGTTTAAATGTAATTATATAAGTGACTATCACATAGATCATAAATTTTATCTTCTAATAAAAAATATATATTTAGGTTCTTCAGTTATACTCTTAACATTTTTATTGCCAAGTTTTTACAGTGAAAACTAATTTCTAGAATTAAACTATTGTAGAGTAATTTTGTGAATATTTTTACATGAATCTTCCTCTTCATAGTCATGCAGATTTTTTTATTTACTTTTTTTAGTGTTCTTGTAAATTATCACTTTTGTTGCATATATGTTATGCTCAGAGATATTTTAATTAAGGTAAATAGTCTTTAAATGTTTAAAATTATGTTTTAATCATTTAAAGTTAAATAATAACACAATGGCTCACCAATTTTCTAATAAATACTGTGAGTAAAAAGTAAGTACTGATACCACACAACTACAACAGAGAAAATGTTAAATTAATTTCATGTTTTGGCGAAATAACACAATTAGGATTAGCTCTTTGAGGATTTTCTGTGGGATCTGAATGAGATCCTCCCTCTCTACTTGTCTTGTGCATCTTATATCTAGTCTAAATGAAGCCTAATTGCTTTAACAGAATTTAGTTAGAACTACCATAATGTTTCTAAGAGTGATTATTATGTCAGATTCAATGCATGTTTTTCAAGTTGTCTCACCTTTAAATACAGAGAGGCAAGTTGAAATTAAAATTTGCATTCTCTAAAGAGTAAAGAATTTTATTATTAAGTATAGATGAAGAACAAAAAAGTACTCTAGATTTTTTAGCAAATTTTGATACTTATTGTTTTATTTTGTTTTGTTTCTGTTTTTCCTAGAATAACCACAGTGGCAATACTTTTACAAGCTTACCCTCAAAAAACTTTTGTATTAATTTCAAAAATTAAGCATTCTTGTTTCAGTTCTTCACTGGAGTGAAAACTTATACATTGTAAAACCTTATTTTCATATTTTCTTTTAATAGTTCACCAATGTACGAAATAAATATTTGTTGTTCAATAGGATTTTTATCCTGATATCATCTAATTAACGTGAATAATATTGCATTTAAATTCTTATGTTTCACTTTTATCTTAGTATATGTACTGACAAATTAATATCATTTTTTGATTTATTTTTTATTATTATTATACTTTAAGTTCTAGGATAAATTGCATAACGTGCAGGTTTATTTATATGTATACTTGTGCCATGTTGCTGTGCTGCCATCAGCTTTCGTCGGCACCCATCAACTTCGTCATTTACAACAGGTATAACTCCCAATGCAATCCCTCCCCTCCCCCTCCCATGATAGGCTACGGTGTGTGATGTTCCCCTTCCCAAGTCCAGTGATCTCATTGTTCGGTTCGACCCTGAGTGAGAACATGCAGTGTTTGGTTGTCTGTTCTTCTTGCGATAGTTTGCTGAGAATGAAGGGTTTTCCAGCTGCATCATGTCCCTACAAGGACAAACTCATCCTTTATGGCTGCGCAGGAGTCCATGGTGGTGTATATGTGCCACGTGCCTTAATCCAGTCTGTCACTGATGGACATTGGGTTGATTCAAGTCTTGCTATTGTGAATAATAGTGCATAATAAACATACGTGTGCATGTGTCTTTACTAGCAGCATGATTTATGAAATCCTTTTGGGTATATACCCAGTAATAGGATAGCTGGAATCTTATGGTACATCTAGTTCTGAATCTTTGAGATAGCCATACTGTTTTCCATAATGGTTGAACTGGATTTACAATCCCATAACAGTGTAAAACTGTTCCTGTTTCTCCACATCCTCTCCAGCACCTGTTGTTTCCTGACTTTTTTAATGAGTTGCCATTCTAACTGGTGTGAGATGGTATCTCATTGTGGTTTTGATTTGCATTTCTCCTGATGGCCAGTGATGAAGAGCATTTTTTCATGTCTGTTGGCTGTATGAATGTCTTCTTTGAGAAATGTCTGTTCATATCCTTTGCCCTTTTTGATGGGGTTGTTTGTTTTTTTCTTGCTTGTAAATTTGTTTTGAGTTCTTTGTTGGTTCTGGATATTAGTCCTTTGTCAGATGAGTAGATTGCAAAAATTTTTCTCTCCCATTCTGTAGGTTGCCTGTTCACTCTGATGGTAGTTTCTTTTTCCATTTTAGAGAAGCTCATACTTTGGTTTAATGAGATCCCATTTGTCCGAATTTTGGCTTTTTGCTGCCGTTGCTTTTGGTGTTTTAGACATGAAGTCTTTGCCCCATACCTATATGTCACCAGATAGTGCTACCTGAGGGTTTCCTCTATAGGGTTTTCTGGTATTAGGTTTTAACATTTAAGTCTCTAATCCATCTTGAATTAATTTTGATATAAAGAGTAAGGGGAAAGGATCCGGTTTCGGCTTTCTACTTTTATGGCCTAGCCAATTTTCCCAGCACCATTTATTAAATGGGAATCCTTTCCCCATTTCTTGTTTCTCTCAGGTTGTCAAGATCCAGATGGCTGAATGTGGTAGTATTTCCTGAGGACTCTGTTCTGTTCCATTGGTCTATATCTCTGTTTTGGTACCAGTACCATGCTGTTTTGGTTACTGTAGCCTTGGTATAGTTTGAAAGTCAAGGTGCGTGAATGCGCGCCAGCTTTATTCTTTTGACTTGGGATTGTCTTGGAAGTCGCGGGGCTCTTTTTTGGTTCCATATGAACTTTAAAGCAGTTTTTCAATTCTTGTGGAAAAGCTTCGTTAAGTACAACTTAGTGGGATGGCATTGAATCTATAAATAACCTTGAGCAGTATGGCCATTTTTCCGCGATATTGATTCCTTGGTATCCGCAGAAGCATGGTATGTTCTTCCATTTGTTTCTGTCCTCTTTTATTTCACTGAGCAGTGGTTTGTAGTTCTCCTTGAAGGAGTCCTTCCCATCCCTTGTCAGTTAGTTCTACCAGGTATTTTATTCTCTTAGCGCAATTGTGAATGGAAGTTCATTCTGATTTGGCTCTCTGTTTGTCAACCTACTGGTATAAGAATGCTTGTGATTTTGCACATTAATTTTGTATCGAGACTTTGCTGAAGTTTCTTACTTCAGCTTAAGGAGATTTTGGACTGAGACAATGGGGTTTTCTAAATATACAATCTGTGTCATCACAAGAGGACAATTTGACTTCTTCCTAAGTGAATACTACAGTTTCTTTCTCTCTTGCCTGATTGCCTAGCCAGAACTTCCAACTTACTATGTTGAATAGGGGTGGTGAGAGAGGGCATCCCTGTCTTATTGCCAGTTTTCAAGGGAATATTTCAGTTTTGCCCATTCAAGTATGTTGGCTGTGGGTTTGTCATAAATAGCTCTTGGATTTTGAGATACATTCCATCAATGCCGGAATTTATTGAGCATTTTTTACATGAAGGGCTGTTGAATTTTCTCAAAGCCTTTTCTGCATCTATTGAGATAATCATGTGGTTCTTGTCTTTGCTTCTGTTTATACACTGGATTATGTTTATTGATTTGCAAATGTTGAACCAATATGCATCCCAGGGATGAAGCCACTTGATCAGGGTGGATGAAAGCTTTTGATGTGTTGCTGAATCTGGTTTGCCAGTATTTTCTTGAGGATTTTTTGCATCGATGTTCATCGGGACCGGTCACAAATTCTCTTTTGTTGTGTCTCCTGACGAGCTTTGGTATTCAGGATGATGTTGTACATAAAATGGGTTGGGAGGATTCCCTCTTTTTTTCTATTGATTGGAATAGTTTCAGAAGAGATGGTACCAGCTCCTCCTTGTACCTCTAGTAGGAATGGCTATGGGCTCATCTGGTCCTGGACTTTTTTTTTTTTGGTTGTGGAGGCTGTGGTATTGCCTCAATTTCCAGAGCCTGCTATTGGTCTATTTAGGGATTCAACTTCTTCATGCGTTTAGTCTTGGAAGGTGTAGTGTCCATGAGAGAAATTATCCATTTCTTCTAGATTTTCTAGTTTATTTGTCGCAGAAGTGTTTATAGTATTCTCTGATGGTAGTTTGTATTTCTGTGGGGTTGGTGGTGATATCCCTTGTCATTTTTTTATTGCATCCTATTTGATTCTTCTCTCTTTTCTTCTTTATTAAGTCTTGCCTAGCGGTCTGTTTGTTGATCTTTTCAAAGAAAAACCAACTCAGGATTCATTGATTTTTGGAGGGTTTTCGTGTCTCTATCTCCTTCCCAGTTCTGCTCTATTGATCTTAGTTATTTCTTGCCTTCTGCTAGCTTTTGAATGTGTTTGCTCTTGCTTCTCTAGTTCTTTTACTTGTGATGTTAGAGTGTCATTTTTAGATCTTTCCTGCTTTCCTTGTGGGCATTTAGTGCTATAAATTTCCCTCTACACACTGCTTTAAATGTGTCCCAGAGATTCTGGTATGTTATCTTTGTTCTCGGTTGGTTTCAAAGAACATCTTTATTTCTGCCCTTCATTTTAGTTATGTGCCAGTAGTCATTCAGAACAGGTTGTTCGAGGATTTACATGTAGTTAGTGGTTTGATTGAGTTTCTTAGTCCCTGAGTTCTAGTTTGATTGCACTGTGGTCTGAGGACAGTTTGTTATAATTTCTGTTCTTGTACATTTGCTGAGGAGTGCTTTACTTCCAATTGTATTCAATTTTTGGAGTAGAGGTATGATGTGGTGCTGAGAAGAATGTATATTCTGTTGATTTGGGGTGGAGAGTTCTATAGATGTCTGTAGGTCGCTTGCTGCAGAGATGAGTTCAATTCCTGGATATCCTTGTTAACTTTTCTGTCTCTGGTTGATCTGTGTAATGTTGACGGTGGGTGTTGAAGTCTCCCATTATTATTGTATGGGAGTCACAAGTCTCTTTGTAAGTCTCTAAGGACTTGCTTTATGAATCTAGATTGCTCCTGTATTTAGATTGCATATATATTTAGGATAATTTAGCTCTTCCTGTTGAATTGATCCTTTTTACCATTATGTAGTGGCCTTCTTTGTCTCTTTTGATCTTTGATGGTTTTAAAGTCTGTTTATCAGAGACTACTATTGCAACCCCTGCTGCTTTTTGTTCTCCATTTGCTTGGAAAATCTTCCTCCATCTCTTTATTTTGAGTCTATGTATGTCTCTGCGTTATTGAGATGGGTCTCCTGGTGCAACAGACTGATGGATCTTGACTTCGTTATCCAGTTTAGTCTACAATGCTTTTTAATTGTTGGAGCATTAGTCCATTTATTTAAGGTTAATATTGTTATGTGTGAACTTGATCCTGCCATTATGATATTAGCTTGGTTATTTTGCTGGATTAATTGATGCAGTTTCTTCCTAGCCTCGATGGTCTTCCATTTTTGGCATCTTTGCAATGGCTGGTACCGGTTGTTGCTTTCCATATTTAGTGGTGCTTCCTTCAGGGTCTCATGAGCGAGGCCTAGTGGGTGATAAAATCTCTAAGCATTTGCTTATCTGTAAGATTTTATTTCTCCTTCACTTATGAAACTTAGTTTGGCTGGATATGAAATTCTGGGTTTAAAATTCTTTCTTTAAGAATGTTGAATGGCCCCACTCTCTTCTGGCTTGTAGAGTTTCTGCTGAGATCTGCTGTTAGTCAGGGGGCTTCCCTTTGTGGAGCTAACCGACCTTTCTCTCTAACTGCCCTGCAAGACATTCAATTTTCAACTTTGGGTGAATCTGAATTATGTGTCTTGGGTTGCTCTTCTCGGGGAGTATCTTTGTGAAGTTCTCCTGTGTTCCTGGATTTGGATGTTGGCCTTATGCCCTACTGGGTTGGGAAGTTCTCCTGGATGATATCCTGGCGTGTTTTTCCAACTTGGTTCCATTTTTCTCCCTCACTTTCAGGCACCCCAATCAGGCGTAGATTTGGTCTTTTTACATAATCCATACTTCTTGCAGGCTTTGTTCATTTCTTTTCTTCTTTTTCTCTTTTAGTTTCTCTTCTTGCTTAATTTCGTTCATTTGATCTCAATCACGATACTCTTTCTTCCAGTTGATCGAGTTGGTTGCTGAAGCTTGTGCATTTGTCCGCGTATTTCGTGTCATGGTTTTCATCTCTTTCATTTGGATTTATGACCTTCTCTGCATTAATTACTCTAGCCATCGAATTCTTCCACTTTTTTCAGATTTTTTAGTTTCTTTCGCTGAATGCGTAATTCCTCCTTTAGCTCTGAAAATTTTGATGGACTGAAGCCTTCTTCTCTCATCTAGTCCAAAGTCATTCTCCGTCCAGCTTTGATCCGTTACTTTTAGTGATGGGCTGCGGCTCAACTGCAGGGGAGATATTAGCTCTTATTTTTGAATTTCTGCTTTTCTGCCCACTTAAGCATTTTCCCACATCTTTGTGGTTTTATCTGCCTCTGGTCTTTGATGATGATGGTGACGTACTGATGGGGTTTTGGTGTGGAAGTGTCCTTCCTGTTTGATAGTTTCCTTCTAACAGTCCCAGGACCCTCAGCTGCTCAGGTCTGTTGGAGATTGCTTGAGGTCCACTCCAGACCCTGTTTGCCTGGGTGTCAGCAGCAGAGGCTGCAGAAGACAGAATATTGCTGAACAGCGAGTGTACCTGTCTGATTCTTGCTTTGGAGGCTTCCTCTCAGGGGTGTATTCCACCCTGTGAGGTGTGGGGTGTCAGACTGCCCCTAGTGGGGGATGTCTCCCAGTTAGGCTACTCAGGGGTCAGGGACCCACTTGAGCTGGCAGTCTGTCCCTTCTCAGCTCTCAACCTCCGTGTTGGGAGATCCATTGCTCTCTTCAATGCTGTCAGACAGAGTCATTTGCGTCTGCAGAGGTTTCTGCTGCTTTCATTGTTGTTTACTGTGCCCTGTCCCCAGAGGTGGAGTCTACAGAGACTGGCAGGTTTCCTTGAGCTGCTGTGAGCTCCACCCAGTTCGAGCTTCCCAGCAGCTTTGTTTACCTACTTAAGCCTCAGCAATGGTGGGCGCCCCTCCCCAGCCTCGCTGCTGCCTTGAGGTTAGATCGCAGACTGCTGTGCTAGCAATGAGGGAGGCTCCGTGGGCGTGGGACCCTCTCGGCCAGGTGTGCGATACAATCTCCTGGTGTGCCTGTTTGCTTAAAGTGCAGTATTGGGGTGGGGGTTACCCGATTTTCCAAGTGTTGTGTGTCTCAGTTCCCCTGGCTAGGAAAAGGGATTCCCTTCCCCCTTGCACTTCCCAGGTGAGGCGATGCCTCGCCCTGTTTCAGCTCTCGCTGGTCGGGCTGCAGCAGCTGACCAGCACCGATTGTCCGGCACTCCCTAGTGAGATGAACCCAGTACCTCAGTTGAAAATGCAGAAATCACTGGTCTTCTGTGTCACTCGTGCTGGGAGTTGGAGACTGGAGCTGTTCCTATTCAGCCATCTTGCTCAGCCCTCAAATTAATATCATTTTGACTTCAGCCTAGACAGTGATTGTATTATAATTTTCATATTTATTCCATGCGTTCATTTATCCTAGTATCAATTTAAAAATCATTTTAAGTAAAGCCAATTTTTCTATTGTTTATGTATATGTATATTGCTTCCAGTAACATCAAAATATAAATATAAAAGAAAGCATATTTTAAAATAAAATTACAATTATAATTTATACAGGTATCACCCTGTCTTTGATAAATTCTGTTACTGGTTTGTAATTTACATTAGCATTTTTTCAAACCTACAATTTCATGACTGCTGATTTGTATAAAAGTAACATCTCATAATCAACAATTAAATCTTTTATAATCTGTAGTTACAGAGATTACATCTAACTGTTTAAGTTGTCAATTTGATGAGAATGATTTTCTTGCTAATTTTCTTTGTTTTGATCCATAATTAAATCTTTGTTAAATCAAGGATTTGTAATATCTTGATTGTAAATTTTATTTGAGTGATGTGGGAGAGAAATCTGCTCACTTTCATTGTCTCCAGGTTTTAAAATGTAAGCTTATACAGAGAAGCAAATGCTGAGAGATTTTGTCACCACCAGGCCTGCCCTACAAGAGAGGAAGCACTAAACGTGGAAAGGAACAAATGGTACCAGCCACTACAAAAACATGCCAAAATGTAAAGACCACTGATGCTAGGAAGAAACTGTATCAACTAACAAGCAAAATAACCAGCTAACATCATAATGACAGGATAAAGTTCACATGTAACAATATTGGCATAGTATAGTGGACTCTGGCTACATTTGAATTAAAGAACACAGACTGACAAATTGGATGAAAGGTCAAGACCCATCCATTTGCTGTGATTCAGAACCCATCTCATGTGCAGAGGGCACAGATAGGCTGAAAATAAAAAGGATGGAGAAGATCTACCAAGCAAATGGAGAAAACTAAAAAGTTAGGGTTACAATCCTAATCTCTGATAAAAGACTTTTAAACCAACAAAGATAAAAAGACACAAAGAAGGCCATTACATAATGAGTGAGAGATCAATTCAACAAGAAGAGCTAAGTATCCTAAATATATATGCAGTATAGGAGCACACAAATTCATAAAGCAAGTCCTTAGAGACTTACAAACAATTTATAGACTCACGCAATAATAATGGGAGGCTTTAACATCTACCACTGTCAACGTCAGACAAGTCGTGAGACAAGAAAGTTAACAAGGATAGCCAGGAATTGAACTCAGCTCTTCACCAAACAAACCTAATAGACATCTACAGAACTCCACCCCAAATCAACAGAATATACATTCTTCTCAGCACCACATCACACTTATTCCAAATTGACCACATAATTGCCAAGAGTAAACACTCCTCAGCAAATGTACAGGAACAGAAATTATAACAAATTGTCTCTCAGACCACAGTGCAATCAAACTAGAACTCAGGATTAAGAAACTCACTCAAAACCGCTCAACTACATGGAAAGTGAACAACCTGCTCCTGAATGACTACTGAGTACATAAGTGAATGACTACTGAGTACATAAGTAAATGAAAGCAGAAATAAAGACGTTCTTTGAAACCAATGAGAACAAAGATACAACATAGCAGAATCTCTGGGACACATTTAAAGCAGTGTGTAGAGGAAATTTATAGCACTAAATGCCCACAAGATAAAAGCAGGAAAGATCTAAAATTGACACCATAACATCACAATTAAAACAACAAGAAGCAAGAGCAAACACATTCAAAGAAGCTATCAGAAGGCAGAAATAACTAAGATCAGAACAGAACTGAAGCAGATAGAGACACAAAAAACCCTTCAAAAAATCAATGAATCCAGGAGCTGGGTTTTGACTAGGTCAACAAAATTGATAGACCACTAGCAAGACTAATAAATAAGAAAAGACAGAATAATCAAATAGATACAATAAAAAATGATAAAGGGGGTATCACCACCAACCCCACAGAAATACAAACTACCATCAGAGAATACTATAAACACCTCTATGCAAATAAACTAGAAAACATAGAAGAAATGGATATATTCCTGGACACATACACTCTCCCAAGAATAAATCAGGAAGAAGTTGAATGCCTGAACAGACTAATAATAGGTTCTGAAATTGAGGCAATAATTAATAGCCTACCAACCAAAAAAAGTCCAGGACCAGATGGATTCACAGCTGAATTCTACCAGAGGTACAAGGAGGAGCTGGTACCATTCCTTCTCAAACTGTTCCAATCAATAGAAAAAGAGGGAATCCTCCCTAACTCATTTTATGAGGCCAGCATCATCCTGATACCCAGCCTGTCAGAGACACAACAAAAAAAGAGAATTTTAGACCAATATCCCTGATAAGCATTGATGCAAAAATCCTCAATAAAATACTGGCAAACAAAATCCAGCAGCATATCAAAAAGCTCATCCACCATAATCAAGTGGGCCTCATCTCTGGGATGCAAGGCTGGTTCAATATTCACAAATTGATAAAAGTAATCCAGCGTATAAACAGAACCAAAGACAAAAGCCACATGATTATCTCAATAGACGCAGAAAAGGCCTTCGACAAAATTCTAAAGCCCTTCTTGCTAAAAACTCTCAATAAATTAGGTATTGATGAAATGTATCTCAAAATAATAAAAGCTATTTATCACCAACCCACGGTCAATATCATACTGAATGGGCAAAAACTGGAAGCATTCCCCTTGAAAACTGGCACAAGACAGGGATGCCCTCTCTCACCACTCCTATTCAACATATTGTTGGAACATCTAGCCAGGGCAATCAGGTGGGAGAAAGAAATAAAGGTATTCAGTTAGGTAAAGAGGAAGTCACATTGTCCCCGTTTGTAGATGACATGATTATATATTTAGAAAACCCCATCATCTCAACCCCAAATCTCCTTAAGCTGATAAGAAACTTCAGCAAAGTCTCAGGATACAAAATTAACGTCCAAAAATCACAAGCATTCTTATACACCAGTAACAGACAAACAGAGAGCCAAATCATGAATGAACTTCCATTCACAACTGCTTCAAAGAGAATAAAATACCTAGGGATCCAACTGACAAGGGATGTGAAGGACCTCTTCAAGGAGAACTACAAACCACTGCTCAGTGAAATAAAAGAGGACACAAACAAATGGAAGAACATACCATGCTCATGGATACGAAGAATCAATAACACGAAAATGGCCATACTGCCCAAGGTAATTTATAGATTCAATGCCATCCCCATTAAGGTACGAATGACTTTCTTCACAGAATCAGGAAAAACTACTTTAAAGTTCATATGGAACCAAAAAAGAGCCCCCATTGCCAAGAAAATCCTAAGCAAAAAGAACAAAGCTGGAGACATCACACTACCTGACTTCAAACTATACTAGAAGGCTACAGTTGTAGCCTTGTATGTTACTGGTACCAAACATGTTACTGGTACCAAACAGCATGTTACTGGTACCAAAACAGAGATATAGACCAATGGAACAGAACAGAGCCCTCAGAAATAATACTACACATCTACAACCATCTGATCTTTGACAAAATTGACAAAAAAAAAAAGAAATGGGGAAAGGATTCCCTATTTAATAAATGCTGCTGGGAAAACTGGCTAGCCATATGTAGAAAGCTGAAACTGGATCCCTTCCTACACCTTATACAAAAATTAATTCAAGATGGATTAGAGACTTAAATGTTAGACCTAAAACCATAAAACCCTGAACAAAAACCTAGGCAATACCTACCCAGAACATGAAAACACCAAACACTAAAAGCAATGGCAACAAAAGCCAAAATTCACAAACGGGACTGAACCTGGTCTCAGCATTTCTTCACAGCAAAGGAAACTACCATCAGAATGAACAAGCAACCTACAGAATGGGAGTAAATTTTGCAATCTACCTGTCTGACAAAAGGGCCAATATCCAGAACCTTACAAAGAACTCAAAACAAATTTACAAGAAAAACTTCAAACAATCCCATCAAAAGTAAATATTAAGACACTTCGAAGCACAATACTATGCCGTCAGACATGAAAAAAATGCTCATCATCACCAGCCATCAGAGAAATGCAAATCAAAACCTCTCTCAAGAATGAGATACAATCCCACACCAGTTAGAAAGGCAAACGTACTAAAAAGTCAGGAAAACAACAGGTGCTGGAGAGGATGTGGAGAAATAGGAACACTTTTACTCTGTTGGTGGACTGTAAACTAGTTCAACCACTGTGGAAGACAGTGTGTATGATTCCTCAAGGATCTGTGAGCAGAAATACCATTTGATTACAGCCACCCCATTACTGGGGATATACCCAAAGGATTATAAATCGCTACACGCGACATATGCACACATATGTTTATTGTGGCACTATTCATACAGCAAAAGACCGGAATCAAACCAAACGTCCATCAAAGACAGACTGATTAAGAAAATGTGGCACATATGTACTCATGGAATCTCTATGCAGCCTACAAAGGATGATTTCATGTCCTTTGTAGGACCTGGATGCAAGTCCATTATTCCCAGCAACCATCACAAGAACACAAAACCAAACATTGGCATGTTCTCATTTGTAGGTGGAACTGAACAATGAGAACACTTGACACAGGGTTGGGAGCATCACACACCAGGGCCTGTTGTGGTGGGGAGGAGGGAGGGATAGCATTAGGAGATATACCTAATGTAAATGATGAGTTTAACACAAGCACACCAAACATGCACATGTATACATATGTAATAAACTCCAGACCGCTGTGCACATGTACCCTAGAACATGAAGTATAATAAAAAAATAAATAAATGAAACGTAAGCACACTGTGTTTCAAAGTTTCCTTTTTTAGTTTTGCAGTTTGTAAAAATAGATTTCTATCTTTCATTCCTTATATTATTCTAACTTATACTCGCTCTGAATAACAATCTAAATAAAGTAAAAAATAAAAAAAAAACATTGTGTTCAGATTACATAAAATTTAAATATCTAGTGATCACTAATGCAGTGTAAAATTAACTAGCAAAATCATTTTTCGTACATTTCTAAAGCAATTTATTTCTTTTCTAAAGTGTTAAAAATTTCTTAGATATCCAAATTTATATAAATTATAATTAATATCAAAACAGTTGAACTTAAATAAATCAGAAAATTCTTATTTATAAAACAAAAAACTAAACCAAAATGTATTATTTTTATAGAAACAAAATTATTTGGTTAATCTGCCACTAAATGGTACTTCATGAACTAAAAAATACATGTAGTGCATTCTATATGTTATATCTAGCCTTCTAGTATAAAAATTTAAAATAAATATTAATTATTTATAAGAACATGTTTCTTAGCTGCTATTTTCATCTAATGTCAGTATGGTGTGAATTCATGATTACTTCTCTTAGGACAAACTGGAACAAAAAAGAGAAGCAAGAAAATGGACACAGCACCACTGACAAAGGATTCTTTCCTGTGCAAAAATCCATTGCACTAACACCTATCTGAAAAAAAATGATTTGATAAAGAATTTCCTATAAATAAGTGCGTGTGCTGCTTAAGTCCTCCCTGCACTTCAAGGCACTGCACTTAGACTTACACTCACTCAGTTGTTTTTAGGGAAGTTGAAGAAAACAAGCCTTCCCCTGAGGCTTGAACCTTGCTAATCACGAAAGTGAATGTCTAGGATGGAGGCTACAAGTGTCAGTGTTCAGACAGATGTCGAGGGACAGAAGTACCAGAAGTTCCATAAAGGCTTTTGTAGTAAATCACATTGGAATTTGTAAAACCTGGGCCTAGGACGAAGGCTTTCTTGATTGAATCAAACTGTGTCCTGCAATTAAAACTGCATTTAATTTTCAATAATATGCATTTTCATGGGAAAATATTTTAGAATATTTACTATAAAAATTCTGGCTAAGACACTTTTGTTTTTTTGTGGCTGAAGTCTGGCTATGTATAAACCAGTTAAAATGAGTAAATTAATATATTTTTTCTTAAATTAAATATAATAAGATATATCAAGTGTAGAGAGAGAGTGTGTTATAATTAAACAAAAATTGAGGATTCTAAAATGAGATGTTTCTGAGTTTGTGTTTCCATGCCAGCATTTCAGGACACTTCTGTACTTTCCCCTTCAACTAGACCCTCATGCTGGACACACCTGTGTCACTGGGTTGCCTGTGGAGTTCTTCTCTTCTCTCACTGACCGGAACTGGGGTTTTGGACTTCTTCTTTTCTTTCCACAGGAATCCCTTTTTTCATCTTGGCTTCTGGTTCAAGTTTTCAGACAACAGATTTAATCTAATGTTTTCTTCAAGGAACCTGGGGTACAGGAGCAACAGATGCAGGAAAATCTCTTTTGGTTTAGCTCCACAGAAAAACAAGTCCTGTTTATTTTTATTGCATTGAAGCAATACATATTACTTCAAATTTCTATTATGATTTGTAAAGAGTTGCATTATAAAGACTCTTTAAAGAGTCTTCAATTTTTCTGT
Organism: Papio anubis; assembly: GCF_008728515.1. NCBI lineage: Eukaryota > Metazoa > Chordata > Mammalia > Primates > Cercopithecidae > Papio > Papio anubis. The sequence continues at coordinate 102,833,705 of NC_044978.1, forward strand.
GATATCGAAGAATCTTTCCTATTATCTTGGCTGATTTTAGACCAGAGTCCTTGGAAACTAGTGGTGAAATGCCATGCCTCAGAAAGGAGTTAGGGCTGGGGGAAGAAAAAATGTATTTATTTAAATACACCCCCCCACACATACATATATATGAAGTTTAGTTACCCTTACCTAGCAGAGTTGTTGAGAACGATAGAAACAATGCCTGCTAAACACTTTGCATAAAGTATTTAGCAATTTGTGGCTATGATTCTATGTGAAGAGAAGTTTTACTTTAAGAAGCAGAATCACACTAATGAACACTAATTATTACAATGTAGTATCTTAAAGTTTAGGTTTTCTTTAACAAAGTAATATTTATAAAATATTGTGTCTAAATTGATATGGTTCCTTTCTTCTGCTGCCAACTATCAATTTCATTTTTCCAGCTTCCAATCTGTATTTTTTAATGTGACGAAAATTGAAATAAATAAATCAAAATTTTACTTTGTGTAACATCTAATTAAATTGAGGTTTAAAGGAAATATCAGGTCCAGACTAAATTTATTTCATGTGGTAAGCTAACATTGATGACAGCAATGTTGAAAGCTGATGGGGAGATTCATGGTTATATATAGGTTTAGACTGAGACTGTGACAAGGAATTCACATGTCCACCATGGGCACAAAGAAAGGAAATTCTGGCAAAGTTACACTTGTCAGGGATATTACCTAAATTTACACCCCAGTGGGCTACGTGATTGATATTGTGGAATTTGTATCAATCACAAATCTCAATGATTAAAAGCAATGCATTATTTCTTTCTTTGATACATGAAAATTGGGAGTTGTTGAAGTGTCATGGCCATCTCTGTTCAAGTTTAATCAGGAACTGATGTCTCCGTGGCCGGAGTAAGAGTATATTATCATGTGCTTTCTCTCAAAGACTTCTACCTAAAAATGACACGCTACTTTTTCCCTTGTATGTCACTGGCTAAACTGATAGGAATTAACTTGAAGGAGTTGGGGAGTTCATCATATACCAAAAGAGAGGAGGAAGGAGAATATGGACAAATGACTTCTAATATCTATATTATGGCATAATGGCATTCTGACATCATCGTGGCTTTTTAAATAAAGTGTTTTTTTTGAACTTTTATCAGGTAGCTGTGGTTATCAGAAGTTTGTTATGTAGAACATTTTTATATTTTATTTTTATATTTTATTAAACTGAACCATTTTTATATTTTATTGTTAAATAAAATTATTAAAAATTAAAGTAAAATTTAGATTGATTTTTCCTTTTTCAAACTCATTAAAAAGTCAGACATGTGAAATTATTGCATCTATTTTCAGCATTTCAGCAAGTATAGGAAAAATGATACCTTCATACCCAGAAAATAACTATTAGTATTAGTGTATTTTTTTCTAATTGCCACTTCCTCTATAATATGTTTCAATAACAATAATCTATTTCAATTGTCTTATTTTTTCATTTAGATTAAGATTGGAACTGCCAAAAGGATAGTCAAATGAATTTATCTTACAAAAGAAAAAATAAAATAATGTTTGGAATTCATAGCAGTAGAAGGAAAAACATTTTGTTCTTACATAGTTTTAAATAGTGTATGATTTCTCCAATCAAACTTCAAGAGAAAATCAAAGTTATATTAACTTATAATTATATAATCTAATATAATGTTTTATAAAATATTTAATTTTATAAACCTGAAGATTTATTTTCTGCTTTGAAACCAGAAGAAAGGAGTTAATAATATATTAAACGTACACAGGAAATGGTACTTCTAGTAAATATAGGGAGGTCACAGAACTAAAAATTACTTTTGTATTTGACTTTATGCTGTTTTGAATCTCAATGTGTCTTTCTGTGTGTGAGTGGGGGATGAGGAACATGGAAAGTTTGACTTATCATCAAAAACAAGATTTCTTAATAATTTCGTATGTTGTGTATTACCATAGTAAATAACAGATGGATTTGGGCATTTTAATTATTGAATATTACCAACTTTTGAATACTGCATATATCGTTAGATAATGATATGTTTCTGGACTCTTTCATAGATGATTGGCAGATAAACTGAAAGTGACTACAATGAGCTACTCAATTTTTCATTCAGGGTTTTTGACCTGTCCAGATCCATTGTAATTGTGAATGAGCAGTAATTATGCAAGCAAAAGTATTTTCAACCATTTGTGTGATAGGTGTTTTTTTTTCTTTTTCCTTTCTTAGAAAATCAGAAATATTTAGATAAATTATCTTTTATCTTCTGACAATATGAGATAGGTACTTGGTGAATCAGGATATAGGAAACCAGAAGTAAAGCAGATTGAAATTAAACTAACAATTATCTTCTGAATGTCTGTGTGCCCCCAAAATTCCTTTGTTGAAACCTAATCCTCAATGTGGTGGTATTACAAGGTGGGCCTTTAGGAGGTCTTGAGGGTGGGGACCTCATTAATGAAATTTGTTTTCATATGAGGGGCTGAAGAGACCAGGGGCCTTTCCTTTCATCATGTGAGAACACAGAGAAAAGGTGGCTATTTACAAACCAAGAAGCAGGTGCAGTGCTCGCCAGACACCAAACCTGCTGGTACTTTGGTCTTAGACTTCCCAACCTCCAGAATTATGAGAAACAAATTTCTGTTTTTCATAAGCTACCTACTTTGTGGTATTGTGTTATAGTAGTCCAAAGAGACTAAGACACTAACCCAATATGAATCAACCTGTAGGCATCTCTGCTGTATAGTATAAAAGTTATTAAGATATACTGGGGTCATTTGTGGCATTACTTAGTTGCATATAAAATTATGTCTTCTTCCCATTTGGTAACTACACAGTGCCATTAAACATATTTGCATTAAACAAAAATTAATAGTTTTTACGTGCAGAGTTCTTTATATTGTCACATCATTTACTCTTCATTGTAAATGTCCCTGCAAAGTAGTTGTCAATATACCTAATTATAATGATGAATAGTAAATTACTCAGAGAGCTTACATGGCTTTCTTAGAACCTTCAAGCTAGTCATCATAGATTTAGATTAAATTATTGGACTACAAAACACGTTCTCTTTCTACTATACCCTACTGAATATTTGGTAGATTAGACTAAAGACAAACAAATTAAAGAATTTAAAAAGAATTTTTCTTGTTACTCTGAGTAAATGGAATGCATTTCTTATTTTAACATTGTGGTTAAAACATTGTGAATATATTTCTATTTTATTATAATTATTCAGACAGATTTTATATTCCAATAATGTCCACAATATCTCCTATCCCACATGTTCTTCTATCAACATGACTTAAACACTTTTCTCATTGACCGGTAGGGTCTAGCTTTCCTCCTATTGAATCTGGGAGGGGTTGTGACTTTGAAAAAAGTGATGCTATGTCATTTCCACATTTAAGTCAGAAAAGGCAATACAGCTTCCACTTGATTATCATGAGATGCTTGCTCTTGGAATCTGGCCAATAAACACTTTCTGGATAAGCCAAGTCATGGGAAGGAGCCAGGGCCCACAACACCTGCTAAGCTCCCAGCTGAGAACCAGCCCCAACTTGCTAGCCACATCAAGGAGCCACTTTGGAAGTGATTCCTCCAGCCTCTAGTTTAGCCACAGTGACTGACACCTTTTAGACAAGAGACAATTGTCATTTTTGATCTCTGCTGATATTGAATATTTGTGAGAAGAATAAATTATTGTTGTTTCTGACACTAAGCTATGGGATGATTTGTTATGCAGCCACAGATAAGAAGTTATCTAAGGTACAATTTTCTCTAAGAAAGGTTTAACAATTTCTATATTTAGGGTAAAACAACAAAATGATTTAATGAGTATTTATAAGGAGTTTTTATTTCCTTGCACTCATAACTATTCATCTAGGATGGGACTGCCTTTTGTCTAAACTACTGTAAAATAAAATATATCTAACAATGGATCATTACCTCATTACCTCATTAAAAGCAACTCTCTTATTGAGGAAGAACACATTTTAAAAGACACCATTTTCATAAGAGAAATGTTTTTAAACCTCTGGTTTGGCAGGAAAATTCAAAGTTTAAAAGCATTGGTTGTATTTGTGAAGCACTTTTTATATTAATTGTTAGAGAATGTCAAAGTCCCTTGTGGTACACAAGGCAAAACAAGCTGATTAAGAGGCTTAGTATTATTTTTTAAATCACTTAATTGCCATTTAATGAAATAGGGAGCTCCAACTTCCACGCTACCTAATAAAATGGTTACCCTGCAAGGAATGAATTGCTGGTTGCATTGACCTTGCAGAGCAAGCTGCGTTTAGAAAAGCCACATAATACATTTCTACAATGATGGTATAGTGACTGAAAGCCATATTACTGGAAATGTGCATGTTAGCATTTATATCCCTTTTATAATTGCTGAAATAATGGCCAACATACATTAAGAAATGTCTGGGTATTCCACTGGGTGCTCTGACTGCAGTCAAACCACACATATGAACACCTCTTAATTGCCAAAGTAATTTCTAAAGAACTGAAAACACAGTTCATTTGCTTTTCCACCCTGCCCTCGGGAACCTGCAATTTTGCTTCATTACAACCACTCAACCTTTAGCCCTCATCCACTTCAGAAAGGTTTGCAGTGTTTTATGTACAATAAACCAGCATCCTTATGCAGCCATGCACAATTCCATTATGTTTGCTAGCATCTCTACTTTTAAGTTTAGAATTAGCTAAGGTCAAAGACAAAAATTTAGCTATATCAATGCATGTTTGTAAGATGTGCCTACCTGAAATACAAGTGTGTCCCCTTTCACTCAGCAAGACAACTGCATATTTGGGAAGGAAGACTAAGTTACCATCTGTTTTGTTTACTGCTTCATCTCATGGCACTAATTAGCTGGATAAGAAAAAGGAAATTGAGGAATGCACACGGTATTTCAGATTTCCTATAACTGCTCCCAAACACTAATTTGTATGGTAAATTTACTTATCTGTATCCATATCTACACACACATGCACTACCATATGTATATGTAGCTATACATGCATATACACACACATATATGCAAACCATTAGTAAATTATTAGTGTGTGTATATATTTTTCAAACATATAACAATTATATACAAATCTGCTTGTGATCAGTTTTTATATCCTTTTTTATGTTCACCTTATATTTACTTTCTTTCTTCACTTGTCTTACATTATCCACATTGTTTCCTTTTTGCTTTTGTCTTGTAGCCTAGTATCTGTCACTGTCTAAACCACCTCCTACCTGTATATATTATGTGCCTTACCTGTTGGTGACTGATCAAAATTAACTCCCCTATTCTCAGATTCCAGTACCCAGATTTTCCTGTCCTTATCCACTCGTAGTTCATGAACTTCAGGTGAAGATGACGGTCTCTACAGCTGGCTTCCCACTTTAGCTTGTTCAGTCAATGCAATCCATTGTCATAACTACTGTGATTGCCTTGGGTTGAGTTTGTGAGATACAGTTGGCCAGTGAAAAGAATCTGGAAAAGCTTGTAGCCCTTCTAGGAAAGATATATTCACTTTCTAAAAATGTGTTAAGCTGGTTGCATATTAGTCTTGAATACCTTGTGGTATTTCATATATTCATATATTCATATGTTTCATAGTCTGAGATAAGTATGACTAAGAATGAATGCAAAGAGAGATGAAAACAGAGTTTTGATAGTGTACTTAAACATTTGGATCCAACATACTTTAGGTTACACATGTTTCAGTTATATAAGGCAACAATATCCCTTGCCTCCTCTACCCCACAGTATTCTTGAGTCAGTTGGATTTCTCTTACTTGCAATGAAAACAAATTGTAAGTATAAAATTCTTGATTATTTCCTATTTCTACATTTATGTACCTTTGGATTTCTCTTTGTTGTTTAAAGTATCCTTCTTCAACCAATGTTCTATTTTATTTTGTTCAGGCTACTTCACTTTCTCTCTTTTCTTTCAAGTTTATGTGGCATTACCTCCCCCATTTCCTTTAGTCTTCTGTCCGTTACTCTGTTACTAGCTCTATGATTATTATTATTATTTTTTATCTGCTGTAGCTGGATCTGATAAAAATTGTTTTTTCTCTAAGATATACTTTCTGATTTATGAGCAAGGTATACAGCTTTAGTAAACTTGGCATGTTTAGAGAAATTCTAGTCACAAAACAGAGAAACTCTGTTTTCCTTAAACCATTCAAGGGTAACAGCAGTCATTGCTTTCTATCTCCTGTGACATTGTCCTTTAGTATCATTATCTCTTGATTTTAGCAACTAGCCCATTTCAGAAGTAGTGAAGTCCAAAATCCTATGGAACCAAGAAATTATTCTCAAATATATAGGTAAATTCAATATAATTAGAAATTTATTAAGTATATAATAATTCATAATAAACAAAGAATACAATTGTATTTCATAGATGACATACATGAAATATAGAGGACCTACAGTAATAATATATAATGTGTGGTATTTCTTACATTAGATTGTATCTGTTCACATTCAAAACTCTTAAAAATATTATTTCAAAATGTCAATGAAAGTGAACTATATTTATAAAATTAAATCAAGTGTAAAATAAAGGATGATAGATAAATGGCAATAGACATATCATCATGTCTGTGATTATCTCTGACAATCAAAATTCATTATCCTTCAAATAGTAATTGACCTTCCTTTTCTTTTGATTTTTGGCCCAAAACATTAATTTATATTCAGAGAGTGCTTACAAATATATAAATAATCATGGCTGATACTGAAAAGTTTCACAGATCTGGGTGATATCCAAAATTCCAAATGATTTTTGAGGGTTATCCAATTGCAGTAGATCAAGAAAGTACAATTTGACAAACCTTTCAGAGCTTATTGTTATGACGTGGGGAGTAAATGTTGAATATGACATAATCCTATTCCTTAGCTAGAGTCTATTGCAGGAGAATATTAATCCACATATTGGCATGCAATGGGATTGGCAAAAGTTGTTTTGGGAAGACAAGACTAAGGATATCTCACTATTTCTGATGAAGCTAATGAAAGATGCCACAGAAAGAAATTATGTTTAAATAAGAGCAAGATGATATATCAAATAACGGGGTAGAGGTAATCTATTTCAAGTACATGAACAAGAATATTCAAATAAATTAAAATCTAAGGGCATATTGACAAAGTCTCTTTGATAAAACTTAGGCAGGCTCCTCTGAGCCCTCTTTTCAAGTAGGCATAAAATAAATAAATAAGTTGTGGTATTACCAAGAATGAAATATTATTTAGTATGATGTGAATGAATCTTCGGTACATTATACTGAGCAAAGCAAAGCCAATACCAAGTGTTACAGATTGTGTGATTCCGCTTATATAAGTTCAAAAATGTTATGAACAATTTTATAGTGATAGCAATCAGAATACAGTTCATGTGGAGTGGACATTGACTGGAAGTGGGCTATAGGGGATGTCCTAGACCGACTAAAATATTCTGTATGTTGACTGAGTTTATGAAAACATTTACACTGGTAAAATTTATTAAATTTTAAATTTAGAATTTGTATATTTAACTGTTTTACTCAATTGAAAATTTAACCGAAAAGGAAATGCAATTAAAATCACACAAAATGTTATAAACAATCAGATATTTACAAAGTGTGAGAAAAATAAAGACATTTTAACATTTGCAAGATGTCAAAAATGTATTTGCATACACCCTTTTTATGAAGCTTCTTGAAGTTGTGCTCTATCAATTAAGGGAATATTTCAATACCTGCTAAGACACAGAATACAGAAAACTGAGACTACAACTCAGATATTAAGTATAGTGAATCCCCAAGATTACGATAAAAAAGATTCCAGGTCAAAAAGCATGCATCAATATTAGAGAACAGGCAATTCAAATTAGTTGGGTTTGCAGTCTTCTAAAGAAATTTCTTTAGGCAAATCAAATGGTAACACCATCAGTAGGAGAGCTAGGAGACTCCAATTACAGAAAATATAATTGACCAAAGGTCCCAGCAGCAGTGTTCAAAAATCTGTAGTTGGATTGGGTCACCTCAGGACATTACTTATTTTTAATATTTTTTAAAAGTATACAGCGGGAATGTATACTAATTATAACTAGATAGCTCAGTGAATAATCACAAAATGAACACATTCATCTTATTGATACCATAGTCAAATGCCCCAGCCTCTGCACAATCCCAATATCCTCTCTCCTCTCAAAATTAACCATTTAACTTGTAACACCATAGTGACTTTTTTACTGTCTTTGAATATCATATAAATAGAATATAGCATTATATTCTGCTTGGTTATGCTGGCTACATTAATAGTGTTTTTTTCTATTCTCTGGAAGAGTTTAAGACACTTATGTTTTTACTTCCTTAAATGTGGAGAAGTAAGTGGAGAAGACATCTGGCTTGCAGCAGGATGAAGTTTCAAGTATCCAGGAAGCTTGCTCGATCAAGTAGATCAAATATCGTTTGTTTCCTTTCTTCTTTTCCCTGTTTCACTTCCTCACTCTCCGAAGAGCCTTTTCTGGGATCATCATTCAAATTAACTCTTTGCACTTGAGACCTTGACTCAGAGTCGATTTTTGTGGGAACACACACCAAGGCAATTTTAGTGGATGTTGTTTGTTCTACCTTCATATGTTCTTGCATTCCATCCCCTGGTTCTCTGCCTTCCTCCTCTAACCATTGTATGTATTTTTTGTTTGTTTGTTTCTATGTCTACACCTGTTTTTCTCCTCTAGGGCCTTCCTTGGGCTATTAAGCATGTTTTTCTGGAAGTGTCTTAATAAATCATTTACATAGAAATCTTCTCTCACTGCTTGCTTCAAGGCCTAAGACAGCAATCTTCTCCATATTTCCCCTACTCAATCATCTCTTCCACTATTTATTATAACTATTACTTGTGTGTTTTTAACTAAGTATTCCAAGTTATATAATTTCTCTGATAGCACAGGAAAATAATAATCCATACAAGTTTTTTCAGAATGAATTTTTTTGGTTGTTTATTTTCCATCTTGATATGGGACATTCAATCTTTACTTGTGTAGTATTTTTGCATAAAACTTAGTTTAATTCCTTTCTATTTAATATTCATTTTTAAAGAGAGCCCATTGTAGATTAATTTATCATATATAGGGTGAGACAGTAGTTAAGAAAATGAAATGGGGCAGTTAAGCACTCCAGTTTACAAGTTTGACTTAGAAAATGTCATTCCTGAATCAGGTAGTCCTCTTCGAAATGCTTTTACGTGGCTTAACATTAGGATTTAAATAGTTGTTATCCGACTTGCAGAAATGTTCTGTAGGCAAGACATTCTCTTTTTTCATATGTTTTCACGTCTATTGTCAAAACCTGCAAAACCGATTTCTTTTCCTCCTTCTATATTTCTTGCCTTTCAAAGAATATATAAGATTTTTTTTCCTTAACTGAGATCAATATTTTTTAAAATGATTAAATATGAGAACAACATCACCTTTATTTATTTATTTATTTATTTAAGATCGAGTCTTGCTCTCTCGCCAGGCTGGAGTGCAGTGCTGTGATCTTGGCTTACTGCAACCTCCGCCTCCTAGGTTCAAGCGATTCTCCTGCCTGAGCCTCCCAAGTAGCTGGGACTGCAAATGCGTGCCACCACACTTAGTTAATTTTTGTATTTTGGGAGACTGGGTTTCACCACGTTGGCCAGGATGGTCTCCATCTCTTGACCTCATGATCCGCCCACCTCGGCCTCCCAAAGTTCTGGGATTACAGGCATGAGTCACCACACCCGGCCCATTATCTCTATTTAAAGAATAATTTAAATTCTGTTTAATCTTATGTAAATGCCAAGTTTAGAATCATAAAGTAACTCCTAGTGTTCTCCATTTTTCATATTCTCTGATTTAGATAAAATTTTAAAATGAAACCTTACTTTGGTCATCAGCTAAAACTGGATTATCATTCTTTGTTTTAAAAAAAATGATAGGATAATTTTAAATTAGCCAGTCGTGGTGGCGGGCTCCTGCGGTCCCAGCTACTACCCAGGCTGAGGCAGGAGAATGGCGTGAACCCGGGAGGCGGAGCTTGCAGTGAGCCAAGATTCGGCCACTGCACTCCAGACTGGGCAACAGAGTGAGACTACCTCTGAAATATATATATATATATATATATATAAAATATATATATATAAAATATATATATATAAAATATATATATATATAAAATAATTTTTAGGTTTCTCTTTATGATTTATAAAATTCAACTTTATAAAAATATGTTAGTGAAGCAAAAGCTAAGTTAGAGCTATGAAGTTTCTCTACTTTTATGAAGTTACAGTTTAAAAGTTAAACAAATGTGATTTTTTAAATAAATTTTATGAGAAGCTCAAGACTTAGACAATTATAAATTTCTAAGTGTTTGGGAAAAAAACTTAATTTCCACTAACTTACTTAAATGCACTCTATGGAAGTTTATTCAAATGGGAAATTCAGAGAAATATATTACACAAAGACATAGCTTGAGGTGACTTAGAATAATGACAATAAATTATCATTAAACTCTATAACACCTGAATTAATAGCAAAGCAGTGATAGTTCTAAGGTAGTCTATTTAATCCTAAATGCCACTTTTTAAAATGCCTACTTCTATAAGACTTCTTTCAAACATAGAATTTGTTCAAAGGAACATAAGTAGTAGCTAGTCCAACCAATCGATACTACAAATGACAAATTGGAGCAGGAAAGGCCCAGTCTTGTTTGTTGTCATACAATATATAATTTCCAGGGCTAAATTTAGAGTCCACATTCGAGATTACATACACAGCTTTTTTCTTTTATTACAAAAATAGGTTTATTTGGAAGTCTTGCTATGTTGTTCCTGATTTTTCAGTCTATAAAAATTATAGCATTGAAATTTGGATTAAAATATATGTAAATCTAATGAACAAGCATTTTTGGACATTTTAAACGTACACAGGCATTTCTGAGAAAAAAAATAGTGAAAATAATTTAAATCAGTTTTTTTTTTTTTTTTTTGAGTAACTCTGTGACTTAGGCCAGGAAATCTGACATGAAGAAATAATAAATAAGTGACCTTTGCTTCTGCCTATAATTTATCAGATTTCAATCAACCTCTTCTCATTATTTTGAGTAGAAGTATAATCAAATTAAAGAAAAAAAAACAAACAAAAACTATGTTGTCAACAATTATGTTAACATCCGGTACTAGATTTTGGGTTACGTATTCATATCTGATGTTAAGGATGGAAAATTACTTGCATCTCTCATAGCATCTGTTGTAAAAAGTTATTTGCCAAATTCCAAATTATTTGCAAGAAGGCAAAAAGGAAATTCCAATTTACATAAATAATTATGCATACGTTGTTCCTGAAGTCTAATACTAGAATGTGAAGAAAGAGAAAAAAGGTTGTTTTTTTTTTTTCAGTGGTTTGTTTGCTTTTGAGTCTCGTTCTACTGGCCAGGCCGGAGTGCAGAGACACAACCTCGGCTCACTGCAACCTCCGTCCCCCAGGGCTCAAGTAATTCTTCTGCCTCAGCCTCCTGAGTAGCTGGGATTACAGGCACGCACCATGCCTGGCTAATTTTTGTATTTTTCTTAAAGATGTGGTTTCACCATGTTGGCCAGTCTGGTCTCGAACTCCTGACCTCAGGTAATCCGCCCTCCTCGGACTCCCAAAGTGCTGGGATTACAGGTGTGAGCCACCACGCCCCACCAAAAAAAGTGTTTTTTAAAAAGCAAATTACACATTGGAAATACCGTTCCAAGCTTTTAGTTGTTTTAGCGTAAGAATTAGTAAAGGAAAAAAGGTATGAAATTTTATTGTTGTTATGATGTTTTTTTAATGCCCATTGAGGGCTCCTGAAGCAAATTCAGGCCTCAGATAGGCTGGGCATTAGCAATTACTTAGCATTTCATCCAATTATCCTTCTCCAAATCTAGATTCACTGATAGAGAAAGGTGATCTCAGTTGAAGCATAATTTCATGAGATTTTGTTCTCAATTTGAACCTAAGAAAATGGTATAATATTCTAAGGAACAAGATTTTACATCAGTCATATATATATAATAGTAAGAATCTAATCAAATAGTAACAAGAATCTTGCTATCAAATAGTAACAAGAATAAAAATAAATTATCACTTTTTTTAACTTTTATGCTATTACTTGAGACATCTAAGAAAAAGTAGACTTTTTTTTTTAGGCGAGGAAGTGGTGGGTGGTTGGAGAAGTGAATTTAAAAAAAAAGAAAAAGAAAAACAAGAGAAAACTACATTGCTCTGGATGACAAAGGGACAGCAGTGGCCAGAGGGGTTTTTAATGCAATGATATATGTGAATGTTTTTAGTCACTTTAAATTATGTCCAGCATAAGAAAGAAATGGCAAAGCTATTGACGACCAAACTTGTCAATTTTGGACGAGTTTGAGAAACAATATTTCTTAATGCTCTAAGAATTCTTAAGGAGAAAGAATTGGCTGCATCTAGTCAGTGTTGAAACGCTGTTTACTGCTGTAACACTATAGTAAACAGTATTTTAAAAAGCTATATTTCAACAGATGTCAAATTCTTGCTCCCATTATAAGAATAAGCTGATTTTGAAGTCCAATTATAGATACTGTTGGAGAACTTCTGAGTGCTGCCTGATTCCGAGCCTCAACATCCCATTTCTTTAGGATTCAATTCCTGCTTTGGTTTTTCAGTGCCTTTTTTCTCAGAACACATTTGTGGCTGGGATGTAGCTATTCTCATAGTATTCCAGAGCATAAGGATTTCAGAGAGTGCCTCAGGGCTGGAAGTATGGAGAGGTGCCATGCTTGGAACTTCAGAATGTCCAAACCCTACTTCATTTATTACAAATTTACTTAATTAATTCTATACGTTAGGAACTATGCTAGAAAGCACATTCATTCAAAACAGTTGCACTTTTAAATTTTGTAGTTTCACTACTTAAAAATATTTTCAAAATCTTTGTGAGAGTATAAAATGCTAGTATTTCAAATTAATAAGAAAAAGAACAGAGATTTTTGTGATTTATGCAGTTTCACAAAGCAAATAATGACATTGTTTGTTGAGTTATTCATATGTGCCTAACATTGTACTGGGTACTTTAGATGGGATAATTCTTTTCATCTTCTCAATGAATGAATTGCGTTAGTACAATTATCATTCCCATTATAAATATGAGGAAAAGCAGCATGTCTATTAAGTGATGTATCCAGGCTTTGCATTCTGGAATTTGCCTCCACCTCCTTCAGAACAGTCTTTACCATTGTGTTAGAAACTCTGACTCCTGATGCAGAGACATTTTTATGGTCACCAACTTTTCCTGCCTACCGTAATTATGTTTGTGCATTAGAAATATTCCCAAAGTTTATTTCTCAAAAATTAAATTATTCATTAAATTATTTACATATCCTTGCTTGAGTAAATATTTATCGCCTAAATGTCACTATCAGCAGAGACTCATTGTTTCTTCTTAAATCATTTTGCAAATGATTGTACGAATCTTCTGCAAGTTAAGAGACTTCAATCTTCATGCGTAATTTTGTTACAGATGAACTATAGCTGAATTTAATAAAACATTTTTGACATGTTAAGTTATTAAATCTTACTTGGAAATGCTTAAATTGATTTTCACATGATCCCTATTTCATAGACTAGAGGAGACTGAATGGTATTGAAATATGAATATGTATAAATACATATAGTATTGGTTTCTCTTTATTGGATTCCATCAAAATATATTTAACAAGAATTTTTGTAAAGTAGATTAAGTTTCCAAGTGAATTCCATGGTAAAATTAGAGACACAGTCTTTTGGAATAATGTTTCCAAAAGAACAAGTGAAAAATAGTTATTTCAAAAAGTAATTTTTATTAGAGACATTTCATGGCATAATCACACCTACTGGGGATGTATTAGTATCCTTCGAGACATGTGTAACAAAGACTCTGAGCTCCCAGAACATGCCTTTCTTTTCCTTCTGTCTGTGTTCAATTTAGTAGAGCCTGGTACCAATAGACGTCAGTTAATCCTCTATAGAAGATATGCTTTACTGATAAAATCACAAAATTATATCTAAGATAAAGGTAAATATTAGTAGGGAAATACATGTAGAGGAGATAAAAAGGTTGAGTGTCCAAATGTTTGCTGAAAATGATAAAGGAAACATTTTAGTTTATATCTTCAAATATGCACACACATTTTAATAGTTCACTTATCTCTAGTTTTAAAGGGAAAGAAGCCATTAACACAGGTGGATTTTTGAGATATTTAAAATGTAATTTATAGAACTATGTAACAAACCCAGATAAGAATTACAGTAACAGGATTAAGAGAGTTCATATAACTCAGTTTGTTAAATTAAGATTACACCCGTTTTATTTTGTTCATTGACAGGATTACACTTTATAAAAACATTTAGAGATAAGAGCTCATCAAAGTGATAATGTTTGGAGTGAGAAAAAAACCTGAAAACCATTCACATTTTAAGAATAACAAAAAAATAGAGAAAGTACTGATACCTGTTTTCAAATAAGTAAATGCCCATCACATAAAACAAACAAACCAACAAACAAAAAAAGACTATAAATGTTGGCCAAGTCCTAAGAGTTGAAAGTATAGTAGATATTTTCTCAGTTTATGAAGCAATTTTCTAATGATTTTAATTACTCCTAAATGAATCCTTGTGTTACACGTTTGTTTAACCAGAGGATAGAACACATTTTTTTTTTTTTTTTTATATCACAGACCATCTTCCTTTAGAGAAACTCTATACTACTTTTTAGTAAGTTTTGTTTTCAAGTAGGGATATATATTACAGAAAATTTAGAAAGCATGAAAGTTTAAATAATACATAAATCTAACATGAGTTTCAGGACACAAATAATAAAGAAATCTTTACTGATACCCAGAGTCGAAGATGATGGTGACTGAAATTGCTCAAAATGCTAAAGAAAACTTAGTAGGCTGGAGAAGTTTCCTGGAGACTTGATGTATAAGGAAGGGATAAATATACCAAAAATAGCTGAGAGAGTGTGCAAGGCAGAAGAAGCAGAATAAGTAAAGATATGAGAGATAAACACATGGAGAATTGAGGGAGTGCATAGTACGAGGAAGATCAAAATGTGAGACAAATCCAAACGTTGAAGAGTTTGGTTCCTGGCTAAAGTACATACCTATGGATGGTTTTTGATACTCAACCAATGGCAATTAAAAAGGCCTTACCTGCCAGGCCTGATGAGAAAAGCTGCCCTCTCCACACCTGACTTGGGGCATAGCCAGTATATTGAAGTCTCTGAGGTGAGTTGCAGTCAAGGTTTCAGGTTGGGCCTGGCTCAGTGACTCACACCTGTAGTCACAGCACTTTGGGAGATTGGGGTGGGAGGATCACTTGAAGCCAGGAGTTCGAGACCAGCTTAAGTAACATAGTGAGACCTGGTCTGCAAAAACAAATAAATATATAAAAATTAGCCATGTGCTGCGGCACATGCCTCCCAGCTACTTGGGAAGTACTGAATAACTGTAGGCAATTATAACACGATAGTATTTGTGTACTTAAAAGTATTCGAACATAGAAAAGGTACAGTAAAAATATAATATAAAAGATAAAAAATGGTACACAGATACAGAGCACTCACCATGAATGGAGCTTGCAGGACTGGAGGTTATTCCGGGTGAGTCAGTGAGTGAAGAATTTGGAGGCCTAAGACGTTATTGTACACTATTATAGACTTTATCAATACTGCATTCTTAGGTTTCACTTTACTTATTAAAAATATTCTTTCTTCAATAATAAATTAATCTTAGCTTACTATACCATTTTTATTTCATAAACTTTTAAATTTGTTTAACTTTTCTGATTCATTTGTAATAACACAGCTTAAAACACACATTGTACAGCAGTACAAAATTAATCTTTCCTTACATTCTTATTCTATAAATTTTTCTATCTTTAAAGATTTAGTTTTGTTTTTTACCTTTTAAACTTTTTTGTTAAAACTGAAGACACAAACACACACATTAACTTAGGCCTACACAGTGTCAGGATCACCAGTATCACTGTCTTCCACCCTCCCTATCTTGACCCACTGGAGGGACTTCAGGTGCAGTAACTGATGTGGAGCTATCATCTCCTATGATAACAATGCCTTCTTCTGGAATACCCGCGAAAGATCAGCCTGAGACTGTTTTACTGTGACTTTTTTTTTTTTTCCTAAGTAGAAGTACAACTCTAAAAATAACAATTAAGATCATAGTATAGTAAATACATAAGCCAATAATGTAGTCATTTATTATCATTATCAGATATCATAATTGTGTGTACTATATTTTCACATGATTCACAGTAGTTTTGTTTATACCAGCATCACCACAAACATGAGTAATGTGTTGTGCTAAAATTTTACTACAGCGAGAATGTCACTAGGTGATAGGAATTTTTAAGGTTTATTATAATCTTATAAGACCACCATCATGGTCTGTCATTTACCAAAATGTCACTATGTGGTGTGTGACTGTACTATCACATCACAGTCAATAATTGAAATCTTGACTGTCACTTTCATTTTGCCTTGTTATATTGTTTGCCTACTATGACACCTGGCAGCTCAGCTATCTCTAGCTGAGTTTGTCAGCTCCTGACAAAAGGAAGGAACTTGTGACAGTAAATTTTAGGTGTCAGGTAGACTGGGTTACAGGATATCCAGAGAGTTGATAAAGCATTATTTCTGAGTATGCCTGTGAGGGTATCAGTGGCCTGAGTAAGGAAGATCTGCCCTCACCCAATGGGAGTAGGTGTCATCCAATCAGCTGAGTGCCTGGATACAATAAAAAGGCAGAGGAAATGTGAAATAGTTTGCTCTCTGTCTTCTGGAGCTGGGATACCATTTTCTCTTCCCTTGGATATTAGAACTCAAGGTTCTCCAGACTTTGGATTCTGGAACTTGCACTAGCAATCTGTCAGGTTCTCAAGCCTCTGACCTCATACTGAGAGTTACTCTATAGGCTCCGTTGGTTCTGATGTCTTTGGACTTTAATAGTTACACCATCAGTTTCACTGCAAGTTTCTCCAGCTTGCAGATGGCCTATTGTGGAACTTTTCAGCCTTTGTAATCAGATGAGTCAATTCCCCTAATAAATCTTCTGTCTATCATCTGTCTATCTATCTATTCATCTCTTGTTTCTGTCTCTCTCTGGAGAGCTCTGATTAATACAGAACTGATAAATCAGAATCTAAAAAGTGCAGAGTTCTGATGGAAAATAATCCTATGAGTAATAATGGGTGTCAATATTGTAGGCTCAGGCAGAAGTTATGGGAATGCCAAATGGGTTTGGTAGCTGTCTAGGAGGTAGATTCTATATGATTTGTCCACTGATGATGTGAGGGCCTGATAAATTATGAAGAATCATCAATATTGAGGTTTTGATTTATTTCTTGGGAGATTGGGTGGCTTTTGTTTTTCACTTACATAGTAGGTAGTATCAGAGATGAATGAGAGAGAGGGGAGAAAGAGAGAACTATGATGGGGGAAAGAGAAATAGGCTACTTAGAATAATCAGAAAGATTTTAAAAGTAATTTTCATATCTATGGTAATTAAATCAGGGCAGCATTTAATTAAAGGAAAAATGTGTAGAAAGAAAAGAGAAATAAGAAAATAATTCTGGACATACCAATATTTGAGGCCTTGCAAGGCCTACAGTGTACAGCCAGTGAAGTACACTAAAGGTGAGTGGTAGAAGGCACATTTGTTGATTAATTTTTGCCCCACATAGTTCTAGTCTCACCATATAGGTCTTTCAAATTCCCCAAGTTCTTTTCTACTTTAGGGCCTGTGAAAAAGATTATTTCTCCACTTAGAAAACTCTTGCTTCCCGTGTTTCCCTACATCGGCTCTGCTCTCTGCCTCACTTACTGGCTTGAATTTAAAAATTTCTTCCTCCCTAAGATGAGTAGAAAAAAATCAGGAGGGTGGAACTAGACAAGCTGTGTTCAAATATCAGCTCTCTCACCTAAGAACTCCATGAATCAGAAATCTCTTAACCTCTCTGCACTTCAGCCTCCTTATATGTAAAATACATAATGAAGATTAAATACTGAGAACATACAGAACAGTGCTGGTCCAGAGCAAGTACTCAATCAGCACTAGCAATCATTATGTTATTGTGTCGCTCTCTTAGCATCCTGCCCCTTGCCTGCAATAGCTCTGAAAGCTTGTAAGAAGGATCCTGACTGTCTTCTCACTTCTGTGTCTCCAGAGCTTGGCACAGAGTAGGCATTTAGTAAATGTGGCCCTTTGGGTATTTTTTTCTTTAGGTTACACTTGTGTAGGAATCTTCACCATCACTGAAAATGTCAAATGCCCAAAGAATATAGCCCATGAATCTGGTTATACCTGCTTTTATCTGATTAACTCCTTCACTCAAAAAGGACTATAACACATATCTCCAAGCTCAATTATTATCCTAATGGTTTCCAAGCCCAGAATTTCCCTTTTTTAATACTACAACATTTCTTCTGATTCATTGGAGGTGCTTTATCCTTTTAGAATTAGTATAATTTAGTTGAATCTCCTACTGTTCTAGATTGTTGATGTATATTACATCCTCTGGTTTAAGGAATATTTTTTAACAGTGGCTTCCAACTCATAATTTAATTTTTTCAGAGGCAAATCTTATTTTTATTTTTTTCTGGAGTGCAGTTAATTCTTTTACATTTTAAGTATGTATTTATGTAGTTTGCTGGTTTTCATCCTATTTTTTCCTATTAGTTGTCAAATATATTGTTATTATGACCTACATTATCCCTGTCTTTTTCTCTTATTTTACAGAGACAATATTCTCTTGGATCTCACTTAGGACTATTATGCGGATATTACATAAGTCTTTTTTGTCTTTTTTAATTGAGTAAATCACATATAAAGTACAAATTTTTCTCACCTGATGTAGGGTTAGTTACTTCCTTTCTTTTTTCCCTTTTTCCTTCCTTTCTTCTTGTTTTGTCTATTTTTTCTTGACTGAAGATTGAGTTATCCAAGCCTACATGATAAATCGTGATTTACCTTTATATCTGTTTAAAGATTTCACATATGCCACCATTTTTTTTTTTTTTACCATTAAGTCCTAAACTCAGAAAACACTCTTGAGAGACTTGGATAATTTCTAGATAAAACTGTTGCTCAATGAATGCCATTTTAAAATCCAAAATATATTCTAATTTATGCAGTAGGCCAAAGAAATAATCAGCGTGGGACCAGGGGCACTTCCTATGGAGTATTAACTAAGAGAACAAGAATGAAATTGAAAGGTGGGGAAGCTATCAGTGAAAATACACTGTTCCTGGGCCCATGGATGCTAGCAAAATGGTTGCCCAAGGTAACTTTCTGCCCTTCCTCAGACACTCTAGAGACTTGTAGCTCTCTCACAGGCCATTTATCTTCTCAATAATTGTTTCCTTTATGGTGTTGTCTCCCTAGCCATATATCGTGATGGCAGAGAGGTCCAAGTAACCTGATAAATTACAGATAGCAGTCTAGTCAATGAATGGCCTAGACCCCAAAATTTATTTTGCCATGCCTGCAATGAAACAACTGATAAATACAAATAAGGAATCCTGAAACTGTCTTATGATACAAGAGGGAAGTACAAGTTGGGGTACATAATCTGCTGGATGAAAGCTCAAACTACATGGTTCACAGGATAGGTGATCACAAATTGGGGGAAAAAAGACAAATTAAATATATACTTTGTTAATAAAAATCATCGTATGTATATTTGTTTACATAATGTGAAGGCATAACTTAATGACAGCATACATTGATTAACCTAAAATGTAGGATTTCATGACCACTAAAACACTAAAATTTTAATATTAAAAATAAAACCTCTGATCAAATGTACAAATTAACTCCATAAAACAATAAAACAAAAAGCAGAATTAGTCACTAAACAACTGTACAATTTAGAATGTCAGCTAAATGGAGATGTGGGGAATAAACAATGAGCCTGCAACTAAGAACTTTATTTTTATTTTATTATTTTCCTGCGTGGTTTCTGTAACTCTGTTAATTTTTATCACCCTCAAGTCTTGGGCTAATTCACTTCACCTGAATAACCCCAATTTATTACATATTTAGAACCTGGAAAGCCAGACTATTTTCTTTTTTACAAAATAATGCCATTTAATTGTATCTGGGAACTATCACTGTAAAGCTGTCTGGAAAGCCTGAACATATGCTGGCCTTCTATTCAAGCATCACTAAGTAGAGTGATAAGTAATAGACTCAGTTCACTTTTGTTCTCCTAACCCAGTTTATATTATTAACTGTCCCACATATTAGTACTAATTCTCTATGCATCACAAGTCTACAGTGGCCACATTTAATGGTTCAGATAGGAAGGACTTGAATTCCATTTAATGTGCATTTATTAAAAATACCAGGCTTTGCTCAAGGGTATATGGGTACCATAATAACAATTTTTTGTTATTAGGACTTTTCTAACTCTTGATTGACAAATTATATAGTTCAATGATTTTTTATTCCTTATCCTATTGATAACCATGTAAGATGTAGCCCTCAAGGGATCGGCAATAATAACACTATCTTTCTAAGAAAAAAATGACAATTTGACAAACAGTATATACATTTCATGGAAATTTGAGAATTTAGGTCTACATGACTATGTAGATTATCTTAATCTAAATCAAAATATAACAAAAATCCTATTATCCACTACTATAAAATGAATTAACATAAGGCAGGGAGTCCATAGGGCTAGAAAATAAATCCAATAAAGAACATTCACTTTTTAAAAATTTAGTATTTATTGAGCACCTAATATGTGATCCCTTAATGATATCTTCTGAGTACTGAATAGTAGTTTTAAAAAGTTACTGCCTTCATAGATGTTATATTCTATAATTCATAAATCAGAGTCAATTTAGATCTTGCAAATGTACGTATGACAATTAGCCTTGAAATCTTATCATCATCAAGGTGTGTATCACTATTTTATTATGTTCATATTGTCAGACCAGATAGTTATTTGCACATTCATTTTATCTTGCAGAATGGCTGATAGTAGGGTTTAGTCAGCCTGGGGAAGTCCAGACCCATTATGAGATTGGAAATAATAATAGATGCATGTGTCCTTGAAATTGTGGATTTCCTGCCTACACAAGAGCAACTTATTATTATTATTTTTATTTGACAATCACCCTTCACAAGGCTACTTGTCATAGGTACATTTGCAAGGTCTAAATTGACTCTAATTTACATAGTATTGACTATAACATCTAAGAGGGTAGTAACTTCGCATAACTACTATTCAGTACTTCTGAAAAAGCAGAACAATCTGAAAATCATTAATTCTACTTACATTAGTCAGAAAATTGAGGTCACAGGGAAAGCCACCATCATGAAAATTGCGAAGAGAAGCAAATACAGATAATCAAAGCTGGGAGCAGAATCTGCTAGTTGAATCAGCATGGAGCTGGAATACATGAAATTTAATTGATCAAGTACTAGAGACTAAGAGTGGACTAGATGAAAAAATAACTCCCCCTGGAGACTGAGCCTTCAGAGAGTCTCCACACTTTTGTGAGCTTTACCTGCCGCAACAAGTTCTCAGAATGAAGATCAGAGAAAATTCCCCTCATGCTTCCTTCCATGGGTAGGGAAAAGTTACCATTTGAAATAAACCTGGAACAGTCTATCTCTTTAACAAAATCCTGCTATTTTACCAGAGCCAACCAATGTGCACTTTACCAAAGCCTAAGCTATATGTAGAAAAGGAAGTACCCAACTCAAGTACCTTCTAGCCTTTAAATTGGGGAAAGAGAAATACCCAACTCCAATTGCCTCTAAGCTGAGGATTGGGGAGGAGGGGAAGCTGACAAATACTAATAAATATCACAGCTCAGGGGGACAAGCTCACAGAGTCTAAGACCTAATCATAAAATTATGGAACAGTGCCCATCCTCATACATCTTACTATCACATCAATAGGGCTTCTGTATAGTAAAAAGGGATTATAGCTGAAAATAACTGCAAGGCTCAGACTTTATAGGAAGGAGTCTCTAGGGAAACCCAAAGCATGGTTTGGCTCTGTGGCCCCACTCAAATCTCATGTAGAATTGTAATTCCCAATGTTGGGGGAGGGACCTTGTGGGTGGTGATTTAATTGTGAGGGCAGATTTCCCCTTTGCTATTCTCATGATTGTGAGTGTGTTCTCATGAGATCTGGCTGTTTAAAAGTGTGTAGCACGTAACCATTTGTGCTTGCACACTCTCTCTCTCTCTCTCACTTCACCATGTGAAAAAGGTGCTTGCTTCCCCTTCATCATTCTTCTATGATTGCAAGTTTCCTGAGGTTTCCCCAACTATGCTTTCTGTACAGCCTGTGGAACTGTGAGTCAATTAAACCTCTTCTTCATAAATTACCCAGTCTCAAGTAGTTCTTCTAGCAGTGTGAGAACAGACTAATACCATACCTTAGGAGGCAAAACAAGGATATCATAGCTAATAGTAGTTACTGACACCTGCCTCTAGAGGATACTTGGACAATTTCAGGATGCCAAATCTTATTCACTTTTTGCAATTGCCATGTGGGCCTATATCATTACAGTTGTATGAAGATTTAGGGTCTTCTTCCTACATACATTTTACAGATATAATTTTACATTAGGTACATTCAATGATTAATACTTTAAAAAAGTATTTCTATCCCAACTAGGAGCTAGTCTAAAATATTACTTGTTTGTATCTCTCTGTGTATAGTGTGTTGTGAATGTATTTCTCCATCGTCCTCATTAATAAACTGTATGGACTTCATAAAAAAATTTTGGTCATGATATGGGAAACACCATTACTGAGGCTTCTTTTTGCAAAAACTTATTTTCTAAGTACATACCAATATGTAAATATAATGCTCACTCAAATCACTTATCTGAGCTTTTGTTTGTAACCTACCATGAAGAAGTGTGTTAGTGTTCTGCTGCTGCATGGAAGAGGAATCCAAAACATTGTGGCTTCAAACAACACATAATTATCTCACAGTTTTTAAAACTCAAAAGTCTGAATGGGTCTTAGCTAGGTCCTTTGCAGTCAAGGAATCAGCTGGAGCCAGGGTCTGAACTGAGGATTTGGATCCTTTTCCAAGATCACTGACTGTCGACAGAATTTATTTTCCCATTACTAGTTCCTCTCAGATTCTAGTAATCTTCTGCCTCTCCACTTTATAGGAAGATGCAATTTTCTTTTTCAAGACCAGCAACAGAATGACTCCTCAGTCTGTTAATATAGTTTTATATAATATAATATGATAATGGGGGTGGTGTTCCATCACCTTTGCTATGTAATGTAACATAAACAAATAAGTGATAATCCATCTCCTTTGCTCTCTTCTATTAATTAGAAGCACATGCTTCTTCCACTCAAATGAAGGAAATTTAAAGGTCATGAACATGGGATAACCTGAGAGTGTGTCAGGTTGACAGGAAGACAGAGCTAAGTTAATGACTAGAAAACATTTATATATATATATATATATTTTTTATTATTATACTTTAAATTCTAGGGTACATGTGCACAAAGTGCAGGTTTGTTACATATGTATACTTGTGCCATGTTGGTGTGCTGCACCCATCAACTCGTCAGCACCCATCAACTCGTCATTTACATCAGGTATAACTCCCAATGTGATCCCTCCCCCCTCTCCCCTCCCCCCTCTCCCCTCCCCCCTCCCCATGATAGGCCCCAGTGTGTGATGTTCCCCTTCCTGAGTCCAAGTGATCTCATTGTTCAGTTCCCACCTATGAGTGAGAACATGTGGTGTTTAGTTTTCTGTTCTTGTGATAGTTTGCTGAGAATGATGGTTTCCAGCTGCATCCATGTCCCTACAAAGGATACAAACTCATCTTTTTTTGTGGCTGCATAGTATTCCACGTTGTATATGTGCCACATTTTCTTAATCCAGTCTGTCACTGATGGACATTTGAGTTGATTCCAAGTCTTTGCTATTGTGAATAGTGCCGCAATGAACATACGTGTGCATATGTCTTTATAGCAGCATGATTTATAATCCTTTGGGTATATACCCAGTAATGGGATGGCTGGGTCATATGGTACTTCTAGTTCTAGATCCTTAAGGAATCGCCATATTGTTTTTCATAATGGTTGAACTAGTTTACAATCCCACCAACAGTGTAAAAGTGTTCTTATTTCTCCACATCCTCTCCAGCACCTGTTGTTTCCTGACTTACTTGCATGGATTTTAGCAGAACACAGAGTATCCACAACATACTATCCAAAGTGTCTAGTTGGCAGTAAATATTTCCTTGATACATGGATTGAAAAATGGAAGTTATATTAAAAATAAAGCACTCAATTGAAACAAACCTGAGATTAAATTGAACTTGGACTTAACTCACTGAAGAGAAATAAGAGTCAAATGCAATGAGTGATAAAGGAGTTGATTCTGGCCAGGAAAATACAATAGTTGTAAAGGACATATATTAGTCGTAAGGGACAACAAATAAAATTTTAATATGTGTTATAGGTTACATAATAACATGCTATTAATATTTTTATTTTAATAATTATGCTGCAGCTATATAATAGAATTCAATTGTTCTCAGTAACTTAACACTGGAGTACTTAACATAAGGAAGTATGATATTGTAATTTACTCTCAAATGCCTTGATGATAAAATTATGTGTATCTGTATATCTATGTCTCTGTGTCTCTATGTCTCTATCTATTATCTATCTATCTATCTATCTATCTATCTATCTATCTATCTATCTATCTAAAGAGGAGGGCAAGAAAAGAGGAGGGATGATGATAAAATGAAGAGGCTAAATTATAACAACACATGAGTCTTAATTAAGGATATGCAACATTTCTTTATAATATAATTCCTTTGTAAATTTGAAGTTATGTGATAAGAAAATTTTATATTTTCAAATATTTGTTATATTTAATTGATATTTAATGTTTTTTTTGGGGGGGTGGGGGGATGGAGTTTTGCTCTTGTTGCAGGCTGGAGTGTGCAATGGCACCATCTCAGTTCATTGCAACCTCCACCTCCTGGGTTCAAGCGATTCTCCTGCCTTAGTCCTCCAAGAAGCTGGGATTACAGGCATGTGCCACCATGCCCGGTTAATTTTGTATTTTTACTAGAGATGGGGTTTCTCCATGTTGGTCAGGCTGGTTTTGAATTCCTGACCTCAGGTGATCCAGCCTCCTGTGCCTCCCAAAGTGCTGAGATTGTAAATGTTAGCCACTGCGTCTGGACAATATTTAATCTTCTATATTTAACTTTTTAAAAGTGTATAGTATATAAATTGAAAATTAAAATACATGTAATATTGAAAGATGAAACCGAGACTGGAAAAATTATTCTAAAAGTAAACTCTGGGTATTGTGATGATAGGTAGTTATTTATGTTTTTTCCTTTTAATTTTACACAGTTGCAGTAGAAACTGTATATGCACATGTACATATGCAAAATTGCAAGTTAAAGAATATGTGATGTTGAAATGTTAGTAGACACAAATTAACATATGTGATATTTTTTCCTCCTGAAGCTCCTACAATAAAGTTACATTTTTATTTATAACACAACTACATACTGACAATTTTTTTGACAATTTTTTAAAGTGAAAAATAATTCATTGATTACTTTAGCTTCATTAGTTTACCAAAAATATGTAAAACTCCTTTGAGAGCCTTGATTGACTTTAAAAATTTTACTTAGAAGAAAAACACTATATTTTACAGTAAATTAAATAAAAAAATAAATATTTGGAATAGAGAAAATATAAAATGCATATTTTAATTATATTTGCATATCATTTTAAAATGTTCTGGGTATCTCACATTTTAATTAGAAATCAATAATTTTATATTATTAAAATCAGTAATGAGTTAAAAAGGACATCATGGAGGAAGAGTACATGAGTTTGTATTTTCAAGGAAAATAGTGGATGAAATTTTGTTAGAAGAAATATTTAAGTTAATTTTCTAACAGTTATATGAAAATTTCCAAATATTGTAATTTTCATAGCAAATATCAAGATTACTTTTCAAATGTTTTTTAGTATAATGTAAAATGTGAAAATGTTAAAGAGTTGGCTTTAGATCATTTCTGGTTGTCCTGAAACATGGACTTGAATATATATAGTATTAATAGTCTTGAACTAGCTACCTCAAGTGGGCTAAATTTTAGTTTCTGGACTCATGTCAGATTGCATTCAATTGAACTCATTTCAAATTCATATACCATACTCCATTTGAGGAAAAGTAGAGATTGTACTTGAAATTGCACCAAAGTCTAAAAGGCAATGTCAGTTTTACACATATCAGTTTTTACTGTCCTTCTTGAAATAAAACCATGGCATTATTTTGTCTACCAAGTACATGTTTACAGACAAGTGTTTTTATTAAAGCTAGAGTGCCCCAAATCAACAATCCCATGAGTACTGGGGCCTATGTAATGTAATGAGAATCATTCTAAATGATTCAATTTCAATTTAAATTAAAATTATCCCCTAACATTGGATCTATATTTTGTGATTGTGACTGAAGCAATTGACATTGGAAAAAATTTAGTTAAATTAAGTTATTCAACTCAGAGACATATCCAAAAAGGAAACGAAAGAAAATACTTGAAAACTCTATTTTACCTCTCTTTAATTCATTCATTTCTCATCAACAGCTATGTGTTGACTTTTACTAGGATTTGTAATAGGCTGAATGAAGGCACTTTATGAACAAATCTGTCCTAGAATGTTAATTATGAAGGTAGACTTTTAGTGAATTTCTGTCTAGTGCACAGGACATATCATGTATCAGTAATGAATGAAATTGGTTTTATAATTCTGGGTACAATATGAGAAGAAGGACACTCAGTATTAGAGTTGAATTTTAGATTTAGCAAAAATGAAGTGGCTCATGAATTTGAATAAACCTTCTTTTGTTTTTGGGACAGAGTCTCGCTCTGTAGCCCAGGCTGGAGTACAGTGGCGCGAACTCGGCTCACTGCAAGCTCCGCCTCCCGGGTTCACGCCATCCTGCTGCCTTAGCCTCCCGAGTAGCTGGGACTATAGGCACCCGGCGACACGCCCGGCTAATTTATTTTGTATTTTTAGTTGAGACGGGGTTTCACAGTGTTAGCCAGGATGGTCTCGATCTCCTGACCTCACGATCTGCCTACCTCGGCCTCCCAAAGTGCTGGGATTACAGGCGTGAGCCACCATGCCCGGCCTTAAATAAACCTTCAATGATCGCAGTACTTTAGAAAATATTCTGCCACCTCATAGCTTTAAGGTTCACCAGCTGACAGGTCTAAACAAAATAAGTTTTTGTCTAAAAAATGCATTTTTTATGTTAAATGTTCTTTGACAATTCTTTTTGCTTTTATATAAACTTAACTTGTTTCACTGTTAATTCATTATTTCAGTGCATAATTATATTTTAGAAAACCTTATCACTAGTCATTTCAAATTAGAGAACTTCTGTATCTAAATATACATCACCAATAAATCTTTTATGCTTATATGATATGTTTACAGATTCTATTACATATTCTTCAGTGTCTTCCTTTTTGAAACAAAAAAGCATGCAGCAATATAAAATTTATCTGTGGCACCAAATATTTATATAATGTACAGAAATAAAATAATTAATAAAAAGATAATTCTAAATATCGAGTCACAGAGGGGTGGAAAGGACCTAACATCTGTTACCAAACTATAGGAAATCATAAATGTGAATGTGCTATTATTTCTTAACAAGAAAAATGTTGAGTATCTACAGTTGCTCTTTCTTCTCTCTCTGTCCTATTCCTGCCTCTGTCAAATAAAACATTCTTTTCTCATATACCCAATCCCCATTTATCATGAATGTTAGCTGTATTTTATATCTTTTATTCTGCTGACAGGAAAAAATGAAAATATAACTTCTATTTATCTGCAGGCTAGCATTACTGATCGCACTTCATATATAGTAATGATCAGTTTACTGCCTCATAAGACTGAAAATAATTAACTTCTGAAAGTATAGAATGGACAGATGACTCCAGGCAAAATTAAAATGATCTGTGCATATATGGCATATTAAATTACTTCATAAAATATTTAACCATAATTTGTTTAAAAAAAAGAATAAAGAAAGAAACTTCAAGGCCAATGTCTTAGCTTGTGTTTCAGCTGGGAGGCAGAACCTGGGACCAATGCTAGTATGCGGGTAGTTTATTTTGGGACATGACCCCAAAGGAAGTGAATTACAAGTATAAAAGAGGCAAGGAGATAAAGGCCATACAAGGCTATACAATTAAGGCGATCTCCACTGTGAACATTTGGCACCTGATGCTCCTGGAACCCCCTGGGTTTTGCTGTATAGAAAGAAAATCAAAATTATCCTTTGAAGGGAGGTAAAAAGTGACCATTTCCCCCCTACACCCCATTTCCCAGTGGACAGGAGTTGTTCTATAGTGTTCGAACACTGTCCCTTCCAGGTTGTCTAATTCCCCCACGCATCCTGCATAGGTTCATTTGAAAAGCCTTATAGCAAAAGTGAGGCAATAGGTGATGTGGCTAAGGAGAGGGAGAGGTCAGAGTGCCAGGTTATACCTATATCAATCTGGTTGAGCAATGGCTGCAGGTGCACAAGAATATGTTAGGCAGATACACAACCACTAAAAGAGAACTGAAGTATTGCACTCCTACATTAGAACCTGGATTTTAATTAAATGTAGAGGAATGGTTATATAATTTTAGCCAAGCTCTTTGTTCCTGTCATGGTATTTGATTTGTCATATAGTCTCCTGCGGAAAATAAAGTGAATGAAATCTTTCAATGTCTAAGCTGCCATAGCGGCGTATGTTTTCGTTTTTTCTAACTTGATTGTTTTTGGTGAGACAGAATCAGACTGATTTTCTGAAATATATAATCCTCAGTAAATAAAGATATTTATTCAAAGGCTGGAATGACATACGAAGGATTCCTAAGTGGCTATGATATATGGCTAAGTGACTTTTGATTCATTTACATCCCTAAAAATTCATTTCCAGGCAAACGTCACAGGTATTGCAGGTTGGGTTCCAGACCACTGCAATAAAGTGAATATTGCAATAAAATGAGTCACAGTAGTTTTTTGTTCCCCAGTGCATATAAAAATTATGTTTATACTATAGTGTAGTCTATTAGGTGTGCAATAGCATCATGTCTTAAAAACTAGTGTACATACATTAATTAACAATGCTACTAAAATTTGTAATAAAGTGAGCACATATTGTTGGAAAAATGGCTTCAATAGACTTGCTTGATGCAGGATTGTCACAAACCTTCAATGTATAAAAATCACATTATCTACAAAGGGTAATAAAGCAAAACTTAATAAAATGAGGTATGTCTGTACTCACAAATAAGTTAGCATCCTTATAGTCTTTCAGTACAAGTTCATATCATTTTTTTTCTGTGTTCCAATACTTTACTCCATAACTTTTTTGAATGAAGGAAATACACTATTGGAAAATAAACTATGTAAAAATGAATTCAATTGATTTATTTTCAAACTATTGCCACAAGTGGAAAGTTTGTTTAAAGGCTGACCGACATCCAATTTATGGATCAATAAAGTCATTTTCAAATACGAAGAGAAGATCTTGTCTGTATGACCACAGTTTTCTCTAAGTTCTACACGGTACATATACAGTCTACTTCTCTTGGTACAGTCAGCAAGTGCAGGCGACTCTCTATGTCTGTGGGTTCCGCATCTGCAGATTCAACCAAATGCAGATGGAAAATATGTTTAAAAACACAATAAAAATCACAATACAACATTAAAACTAATACAAATTTTAAATCAATACAGTATAACAACTATTTACATAGCATTCACATTTGATTGAAAGTTATAAGTAATCTAGAGATGACTTAAGGTAGGTGGCAGAATGTGCATTAGCTATATGCAGTACTACCCTATTTTAAAAAAGGAGCTTAGCATCACGGGATTTTGGTATTCACAGGGGTTCTGGAACTAATAGCTGGTGGATACTGAGTAACAATTGTAATATTGTTACTTACTTTTCTATGTGTAAGAGTTATCTCTTCAACAAGATTAGTATTTCCTCAAAAATAGGCATTTCAAAAATTCATAATATACCTAACACCCAAAATGCTTTCTACGAATAGTAAATGACCAATAAATGTGTTATTTATCTATTTAATTTTTTTATTATACTTTAAGTTCTGGGGTACATGTGCAAAACATGCAGGTTTTTTACATAGGTATATGTGTGCAATGGTGGTTTGCTGTACTCATCAACCTGACATCTACATTAGGTATTTCTCCTAATGCTATCCATCCTCAACCCCCCAACCCCCCAACCCCCTGACAGGCCCTGGTGTGTGATGTTCCCCTACCTGTGTCCATGTGTTCTCATTGTACAACTCCCACTTATGAGTGAGAACATGTGGTGTTTGGATTTCTGTTCTTGTGTTAGTTTGCTGAGAATGATGGTTTCCAGCTTCATTCATGTCTTTGCAAAGGACATGAACTCATCCTTTTTTATGACTGCATTGTATTCCATGGTGTGTATGTGCCACATTTTCTTTATCCAGTCTATAACTGATCGGCATTTGCGTTGGTTCCAAGTCTTTGCTATTGTGAACAGTGCTGCAATAAACATACTTGTGCATGAGTCTTTATAGTAGAATAATTTATAATCCATTGAGTAAATACTCAATGATGGGATTGCTAGGTCAAATGGTATTACTAGTTTTAGATCCTTGAGGAATTGACATACTGTCTTCCACAATGGATGAACTAATTCACATTCCCACCAACGGTATAAAAGCTTTCCTGTTTCTCCACATCCTCTAAAGCATCTATTGCTTTCTGACTTTTTAATGATAGTCATTCTAATTGCCTTGAGATTATATCTCATTGTGGTTTTGATTTGCATTTCTCTAATGACCAGTGATGAAGAGCATTTTTTCATACGTTTGTTGACCACATAAATGTCTTCTTTTTAGAAGGGTCTGTTCATATCCTTTATCCATTTTTTGATGGGGTTGTTAGTTTTTATTCTTGGAAATTTATTTAAGTTTTTTGTAGATTCTGGATATTAGCCCTTTGTCAGATGGATGGTTTTCAAAAATTTTCTCCCATTTTTTAAGTTGCCTGTTCACTCTGATGATAGTTTGTTTTGCTATGCAGAAGCTCTTTAGTTTCATTAGATCCCATTTGTCTATTTTGGCTTTTGTTGAAATTGATCTTGGTGTTTTAGTCACGCAGTCTTTGCCCATGCCTATGTCCTGAATGGTATTGCCTAGGTTTTCTTCTAAAATTTTTATGTTTTTGGTCTTACCTTTAAGTTTTTAATGCATCTTGAGTTAATTTTTGTATGTGAGGAATAGATCCAATTTCAGCTTTTTGCATATGGCTAGCCAGTTTTCTTGACACCATTTATTAAGTAGGTAATCCTTTTACCATTGCTTATTTTTGTCAGCTTTGTCAAAGATCAGATGGTTGTAGAGGTGTGGTGTTATTTCTGAGGTCTCTGTTCTGTTCTGGTCCATTGGTCTATATATCTGTTTTGGTTCCAGTACCATGTTGTTTTGGTTACTGTAGTCACATAGGATAATTTAAAAATCCACTTTGTTCTTTTTGCTTAGGATTTTCTTGGCTATGTGGGCTCTTTTTGATTTCATATGAACTTTAGTTTATTCCAATTCTGGGAAGAAAGTCAATGGTAGATTGACAGGGATAGCATTGAATCTATAAATTACTTTTGGCAGTATGGCCATTTTAACGATGTTGATTCCTCCTATCCATGAGCATGGAATGTTTTTCCATTTGTTTGTGTCCTTTCTTATTTCGTTGAGCAGTGGTTTGTAGTTCTCCTTGAAGAGATCCTACACATCCCTTGTAAGTTGTATTCCTAGGTATTTTATTCTGTTAGTAACAATTGGGAATGGGAGTTCATTCATGATTTGGCTCTCTGTTTGTCTGTTATTGGTGTATAGGAATGCTTGTGATTTTTGTACAATTATTTTGTATCCTGAGAGTTTGCTGATGTTGCTTATCACCTTAAGGAGATTTGGGGCTGAGATGATGGGGTTTTCTAAATATACAATCATGTCATCTGCAAAGAGAGACAATTTGACTTCCTCTTTTCCTATTTGAATACTCTTTATTTCTTTCTCTTGCTTGATTGTCCTGGTCAGAACTTCCAATACTATGTTGAATAGGAGTGGTGAGAGAGGGCATCCTCATCTTGTGCCAGTTTTCAAAGGGAATGTTTCCAGTTTTTGTCCATTCAGTATGATATTGGATGTGGGTTTGTCATAAATAGCTCTTATTATTTTGAAATATGTTCCATCAATATGTAGTTTATTGAGAGGTTTTAGCATGAATGGGTGTTGAATTTTGTTGAAGGCCTTTTCTGCATCTATTGAGATAATCACATGATTTTTATCATTGGTTCTTTTTATGTGATGAATTATATTCATTGATTTGCATATGTTGAACCAGCCTTGCATCCCAGGGATGAAGCCAACTTGATCATGGTGGATAAGCTTTTTGATATGCTGCTGGACTCGGTTTGTCAGTATTTTATTGACAATTTTTGAATCGATGTTCGTCATGGATATTGGCCTAAAATTTTCTTTTTTTTGTTGTGTCTCTGTCAGGTTTTGGTGTCAGGATGATGCTGGCCTCATAAAATGAATTAGGGATGATTTCCTGCTTTTCTATTGTTTCAAATAGTTTCAAAAGAAATGGTACCAGATCCTCTTTGTACCTCTGTAGAAGTTGGCTGTGAATCCATCTGATCCTGGACGTTTTTTGTTGGTAGACTATTAATTACTGCCTCAATTTCAGAATTTGATATTGGACTATTCAGGGATTCTACTTCTTCCTGGTTTAGTCTTGGGAATGTGTATGTGTCCAGGAATTTGTCCATTTCTTCTAGGTTTTCTAGTTTATTTACATAGAAATGTTTATAGTATTCTCTGATGGTAGTTTGTATTTCTGTGGGATCTGTGGTGATACCCCCTTTATCAGTTTTTATTGCATCTATTTGATTACCGTCTCTTTTCTTCTCTGTTAGTCTGGCTAGCAGTGTGTTTTGTTGATCTTTTCAAAAAACTAGCTCCTGGATTCACTGATTTTTTGAAGGGTTTTTCATGTCTCTATTTCCTTCAGGTCTGCTCTGATCTTAGTTTTTTCTTGTCTTTTAGCTTTTGAATTTGTTTGCTCTTACTTTTCTAGTTCTTTTAATTATGATGTTAAGGTGTCAATTTTATTGTGATGTTAAGGTGTCAATTTTAGATCTTTCCTGCTTTTTCTTGTGGGCATTTAGTGCTATAAGTTTCCCTCTACACACTGCTTTAAATGTGTCCCAGAGATTCTGGTACATAGTGTCTTTGTTCTTATTGGTTTCATAAAACTTCTTTATTTCTGCCTTAATTTCGTTATTTACCCAGTAGTTTTTCAAGAGCAGTTTGTTTAGTTTCCATGAGGTTGTGCCATTTGGAGTGAGTTTCTTAATCCTGAATTCTAATTTGGTTACCCTGTGGTCTGAGAGACTGTTTGTGGTGATTTTCATTCTTTTGCATTTGCTGAGGTATGTTTTACTTCGAAATATGTCATCAACTTTAGAATAAGTGTGATGTGGTGCTAAGAATAATGTATATTCTGTTGATTTGGAGTGAGAGTTTTGTAGGTGCGTATTAGGTCCATGTGGTCCAGAGCTGAGGTCAAATTCTGGATATCCTTGTTAATTTTTTGTCTTGTTGATCTGTCTAATATTGACAGTGGGGTGTTAAAGTCTACCACTATCATTGTGTGGGAGTGTAAGTCTCTTTGTAGGTCTTTAAGAATTGGTTTTATGAATCTGGGTGTTCCTGTATTGGGTGTGTGTGTGTGTGTGTGTGCATGTGTGTGTGTGTGTGTGTATATATATATTTTTTTAAGATACTTAGCTCTTCATGTTACATTGATCCTTTATCATTATGTAATGCCCTTCTTTGTCTCTTTTGATCTTTGTTGGCTGAAAGTTTGTTTTATGAGAGACTAGGATTGCAACCTCTCCTTTTTATTTTTATTTTTTATTTTTTGCTTTCCATTTGCTTGGTAAATCTAAATCTTCCTCCATCCCTTTATTTTGAGCCTATCTGTGTCTTTGCACATGAGATGGGTCTCTTGAATACAGCACACCAATTGTTCTTCACTCATTATCCAATTTGCCAGTCTGTGTCTTTTAATTGGGGCAGTTAGCCCATTTACATTTAAGGTTAATACTGTTTTGTGTGAATATGATCCTGTCATTATGATGCTAGCTAGTTATTTTGACCGTTAGTGATGCAGTTTCTTCATAGCGTTGATGATCGTTACAATTTGGTTTGTTTTTGCAGTGGCTAATAATTGTTGTTTCTTTCCATGTTTAGTGTTTTCTTCATGAGCTCTTGTAAGGCATGCCTGGTGGTCAAAAAATCTCAGCATTTGCTTGTCTGTAAATAATTTTATTTCTCCTTTGCTTATGAAGTTTAGTTTGGCTGGATATGAAATATTGGGTTGAAAATTTTTTCTTTAAGAATGTTGAATATTGACCTCCACTCTTTTCTGGCTTCTAAGGTTTCTGTGGAGAGATCTGCTGCTAGTCTGGTAGGCTTCCCTTTGTGGGTAACCCGACCTTTCTCTCTGGCTGCCCTTAACATTTTTTTCTTACATTTCAACTTTGATGAATCTGACAATTATGTACCTTTGGGTTGCCCTTCTCAAGGAATATCTTTGTGGTATTATATTTCCTTAATTTGAATGTTGGCCTGCCTTGCTAAGTTGAGGAAGTTCTCCTGATTAATACCGTGAAGAGTGTTTTCCAACTTGTTTCTATTCTCCCCGTCACTTTCAGGTACACCAATCAAATATAGATTTGGTCTTTTCACATAATCCCATATTTCTTGGAGGCTTTGTTCGTTTCTTTTCACTCTTTTTTCTCTAATCTTGTCTTTTCACTTTATTTCATTGAGTTGATCTTCAGTGTCTCATATCTTTTCTTCTTCTTGATGCATTCAGCTATTGATACTTGTATATGCTTCATGAAGTTCTCGTGCTGTGTTTTTCAACTCCATCAGGTCATTTATATTCTTCTCTAAACTGGTTATTCTAGTTAGCAATTCGTCTAACCTTTTTTAAAGTTCTTAGCTTCCTTGCATTAGGTTAGAACATGCTCCTTTAGCTCAGAGGAGTTTGTTATTACCCACCTTCTGAATCCTACTTCTGTCAACTCATCAAACTCATTGTCCAGTTTTATTCCCTTGCTGGTGAGGAGTTTTGATCCTTTGAAGGAGAAAAGACATTTTGGTTTTTGGAATTTTCAGCCTTTTTGCACTGATTTTTCCCATCTTTGTGGGACATTGATGTTTGATCTTTGATGTTGGTGATATTGATACTACTCCTTTCTGTTTGTTAGTTTTCCTTCTAACAGGCCTCTCTGCTGCAGGTCTGCTAGAGTTTGCTGAAGGTCCACCCAAGACCCTGTTTCTCTGGGTATCACCAGTGGAAGATGCAGAACAACCAAGATTGCTGCCTGTTCCTATCTCTGGAAGCTTCGTCTCAGAGGAGTTCCTGCCAGTTGCCAGCCAGAGCTCTTCTCTATGAGGTATCTATTGGCCCCTATTGGGAGGTGTCTCCCAGTCTGGATACACAGGGATTCAGGGACACACTTGAGGAGGCAGCCTGTCCCTTATCAGAGCTTGAATACTGTACTGGGGGAAACACTGCTCTCTTCAGAGCTGTCAGGCAGGGATGTTTAAATCTGCTGAAGCTACTCCCCGAGCCGCTTCTTCCCAGGTGAGGCAAAGCCCCACCCTCCTTCGGCTTGCCCTCCTTGGGCTGCATCCACCGTTCCAATGAGAATAACCATGTACCTCAGTTGGAAATTCGGGAATCACCTGCCTTCTGCGTGGATCTCACTGGGTGCTGCAGACTGGAGCTGTTCCTATTCGGGCGTCTGGCCAGTTACCCAATAATATCTTTTACTTTGGATTTAGCTTTACTTGTTATCAAGGAGAGACTTTTAGGTTGTAAATTTTATGATTATGTTCTTCACATAAATTATGTTATGAAATTTTAACTCTAACCCTTTGTGATTGGCATTTTATTTCAAATTGAAAGATCCTAAGTGAGGAAATAATTGAAAATTGTCAAATAAGTGGTTATCTATCCAGATATATGAAATCCAACTACAGAGTTTTTAACTGAATCAATATGACTTTGTCATGATAAAATAATGATATATTTTACCTAATAGTGTGTCAGAGTGATTCTTTAAAAAAGCTCTGTACTTCAAAGGTGGATGCACAGCTATATTCAAAACGAACAGCTATTTTGTCAGCCATATTTTTAACCTAAAGAAATACTTATGCAACTATTTTAGAATAATTACATTTTTACCTTTTTTATCCAAGGGAATTATTGCTATGGTATAGAGATACAAGAACATGTATCTACAATATGAGAAAAACTAGTCCACAGCTTTCTGTTTTGTGAGTCAAAGGATGTGAGTAGGCAATTCTCAAAATAAGATATAGAAATGACCACAAACAGTATGAAAAAATGCTCAGCATCACTAATTATCAGGGAAATGCAAAATAAAACCACAATGAGATACCAGCTTACTCCTGCAAGAATGGTCATAATTTAAAAATCAAAAAATAGTTGATGTTGGCTTGGATATGGTGCAAAGGGAAAACTTCTACACTGCTAGTGGGAATGTAAACTAGTATAAGCAATATGGTTAGACTGTGTGTTAGAAAACTGTACGAAGATTCCTTAAGAAAATGTGGCACATATACACCATGGAATACTATGCAGCCATAAAAAAGGATGAGTTTGTGTCCTTTGTAGGGACATGGATGCAGCTGGAAACCATCATTCTTAGCAAACTATCGCAAGAACAGAAAACCAAACACCGCATGTTCTCACTCATAGGTGGGAACTGAACAATGAGATCACTTGGAGTCGGGAAGGGGAACATCACACACCGGGGCCTATCATGGGGAAGGGGGAGGGGGGAGGGATTGCATTGGGAGTTATACCTGATGTAAATGACGAGTTGATGGGTGCTGACGAGTTGATGGGTGCAGCACAGCAACATGGCACAAGTATACATATGTAACAAACCTGCACGTTATGCACATGTACCCTAGAACTTAAAGTATAATAATAATAATAAATTTAAAAATTTTTAAAAAAAGAAGATAACTTCAGTCAAAGAATAAAATATACAGGCATACCTCAAAGATATTGTAAATTCAGTTCTGGACCATCACAATTAAGCAAATATTACAAAAAAGCAAGTCACGCAAATATTTTTGTTTCCCGTGCATATAAAGGGTATATTTACACTATACAGTAGTCTATTAAATGTGTAATAACATTGCATCTAAAAGTAAAAAAAAAAAAAGAAAAGAAAAAAAGAAATAAAAATAGAACTATCGGCAGGGCGCAGTGGCTCAAGCCTGTAATCCCAGCACTTTGGGAGGCGGAGACGGGCAGATCACGAGCTCAGGAGATGGAGACCATCCTGGCTAACACAGTGAAACCCCCTCTCTACTAAAAAAAATACAAAAAACTAGCCGGGCGAGGTGGCGGGCGCCTGTAGTCCCAGCTACTCAGGAGGCTGAGGCAGGAGAATGGCCTAAACCCGGGAGGCGGAGCTTGAGATCCGGCCACTGCACTCCAGCCTGGGCAACAAAGCCAGACTCCATCTCAAAAAAAAAAAAAAAGAACTATCATTTGTTCCAACAATCCCACTGCTTGGTATGTGCCCAGAGGAAAAGAGGTCATTATATGAAAAAGACACTTGCACACATATGTTTATAGCAGCACAATTCACAATTACAAAAATATGGAGTCAACATAAATGCCCTTCAACCAACAAGTGAATGAAGAAAATGTGGTATATATACACCACAGAAAACTACTCAGCCATAAAAAAAGAATGAAATAATGACATTTGCAGCGACTTGGATAGAGTTAGAGGCCATTATTCTAAGTGAAGTAACTAAGTAATGGACAACTAACTATCATGTGTTCTCATTTATAAGTGAAAGCTAAGCTATGAGAATACAAAGGCATAAGAATGATACAATGGACTTTGGGGTTGGGGGAAGTAGGGGAGGGGGTGAGGAATAAAAGACTACATATCGGGTACAGTGCACACTGCTTAGGTGACAGGTGCACCAAAATCTCAGAAATCACCGATAAAGAACTTATTTATGGAACCAACAACCACTAGTTCCCCCAAAACTATTGAAATAATAAAAAAAAATGATTTTAATAAAATCATACATTATCCTGTAGTTTCAATTAGTTGAATGTATGTGTTAATACTAACCTACATATACATTCATTCTAACATGTATACACTCATATCTATAATTACTTTATCTATCTATATATCAATGTATTAAAATATGCTGGAGTTCAAGATACATTATCTAAAGGTGTACCACAAGACTCATTCTAACATCCTTCTTTGCTGTTTGTAACTTTTTTCTCTGACAGTGAAAAATTTGGCTCCCATTATCTGAAATAAAATTTATTTATTTGTACAACCCTAGTATACATGTAGTTTCATCCTTGAACCCTAAGTGACAGATTTTTTTAAGTATTTTTATTTATCTCTTCTACTGGCTTATGTGTCAGTCAGAGTTCAACCACTGGGATGGATGGATAACAGGGAATTGGATTAAACGTTCATGGTGGCTGATTGAAGAGTAGCTGCAAGACTGTCTTTGAATCTAATGCTGGAGCTCAAACTAAATCCATGGACAGTCTGGAATGAAAGATCATGAGTAGACTGCGCCTCCACAAGCTGGAACCTATAAGAATGAATTGAAATACATGTGCTTGTTCATTCTTTTTGTCTCTAACCTTGAGGACATGAGTATCCTGCAGAAGCCAGTCTTTCATCAGAGAGCTCAACACATGAACCTATGAGTCAGAGAAACTGAAGGAGGATACAGGGCAAGGTAGAGCAACTGCAGACCCGGCTGCTGCTTCACACCAATGAGGTGAGTCAGCAGATTAGCAACAATGTGTGTGTGTGTGTGTGTCCGCGTGCACGTGTGTGCTACAAAATGGGTATTGCCTCCCTTGCGTCCTCATGTGAGAATCTTCTTGGTAGTCCACCCTAACCAGAAACATATAGAAATATATTTGTGAAATGTAATTCAGTCTGGCCAAACTGACACTCACAAATTTATCATATATTATTTGCTATATGTCTGTTCTTGTTTTTCAGTTGTTACTCAAGGGAGTAAAATATGTACATTTAATTTAGTGGCATTTACCTGATTTTCTACTATACTAAATTCCACTTCTCTGAATTTCTATTATACTATTCTAGTATACTAAGTTCTATATTCCAGCTATATGTCTGTTATTGTTTTTCAGTTGTTACTCAAGAGAGTAAAATATGTACACTTAACTTAGAAGTATTTACTTGAATTTCTGTTATACTAAATTCCACGTTTGTAAAGTTTTCATATATTTTCTTTTTTTTATTTGTTTGAGTGGGAGTCTTGCTCTGTTGCCCAGGCTGGAGTGCAGTGGCACAATCTCAGCTCACTGCAAGCTCCACCTCCTGGGTTCACGCCATTCTCCCGCCTCAGCCTCCCAAGTAGCTAGGACTAGAGGTGCCCGCCACCACACCTGGCTAATCTTGTTTTTGTATTTTAATAGAAACAGGGTTTCACCATGTTATCCAGGATGGTCTTGATCTCCTGACCCCATGATCTGCCCACCTCAGCCTCCCAAAGTGTTGGGATTACAGGTGTGAGTCACCGCACCTGGCCTATGTATTTTCTTTTAAATATTCTATAAACTACATAATTTTTTGCCTCGTTGGTTGCCTTTCATGAAAACATTTTTAAATAGTATTTTATATGTATCCCAATAGTTACCATTCTGTGTTCTTCATTACTTCTTATAAAGCCAAAGGTTTTTAGCTAGCGTCATTTTTTTCAGCATGAAAAATTTCTTGTTTTGTAGGTATTCTTTTTTCTTTTTTTTTTAATTTTATTTTTAATTGTTAGCAAGGCAAGCTACTTCTATAGAATGGTGTGCCCATATAGATGGAGAAATGGTGAGTACACACTTGGACAAGGGAGGGGAAGGGGCTCTTATCCCTGATGAACATGGCCCCTGCTGCTGTGTCATTCGCCTATTGGCTAGGGTTAGACGACACAAGCTAAACTAATTCTGATTGGCTAATTTAGAGTGAGAGGGTGAGTGGTTTTGGGGGAAAAATGGTTATGCAGGGTGGAGAATGAGTTAAGGTGGAGGTAGCAGGTAATCTGAATAAGTCAGGGTGGAGCAGGTAATCAAAAAAGTTTACTTTGTGAGGAAGTTAAGTTTAAAAGTAGAAGGCAAAGAATTGAACACACTGACAAGCTGATTCTTTGAAAATAAATTTAGAACTCATATCTAACAACCCCACCCCTTGCATTTCCTTACAGCTCTTTCTTTTCAAACTTTTTGAAACATGTCTTAGCTTAGTTGTTTTGCTTGATTTTTCAAAAGAAGAAGCTTCTCTGGATAAGATGGATAATAGTTAAAGGAGGTTTCAGTGCCATTTTAATGATCCTCTGCACCAACCCAGGGATGCATGGTAGGACACAGCCACCGAAAAGAATAAGTACACCCGTTACGGCTGTGAGGAAAGCAAGAATTGAGGCTATTAATCCTTTCCATTTACCGAACCACTTTTCTAGTTATCCTGTTAAGGGGTCATTTACCCCAGAGTTGTGGGCTAACTCACTGGACAGTGCAGTCAGACATTGCAATGCCTTTGTTGTACTTCCATCAGGAGTGGTGGTGTTTGGGATGAAGGTACAACATTGAGTTTTAATCATGATGCAAACTCCTCCACTTTCTGCTAATATCATGTCTAAGGCTATCCTATTTTCCCAAGCCATCTGGCTGGTAGCCCGTAATTGCTCAGCTAATCCTTTAACAGCATCTCTAGTGTAGTTAATAAATAACTGTTGGTTGTAGTAGACGTAGTTTATCCAATCTACATTTTTATTAATTGTTACCCACC
The DNA here is from genome assembly GCF_008728515.1 of Papio anubis. NCBI lineage: Eukaryota > Metazoa > Chordata > Mammalia > Primates > Cercopithecidae > Papio > Papio anubis. Next base: position 102,874,818 of record NC_044978.1, read on the forward strand.
AAAATACTGACTCAAATCCTGCAGTTATTTGATTTTGGGCTTTAAATTGATTAAATTGATCTGGTATTCCTTGTGGGACTCTAGTTGAATTTAAATAGAGGTGAGAGTTGAAAGAACCATAAGGGGCTTCTCTCACTTTACAATGTCTTATTTTTCTTTCCTCTGGTTGATGAAATGCCAGGGTGAAAGGGATAGCCAATTGGACTAAAACACGAGTGCCACTCCAGTTATTTGGCAGAGTGTCCAGTAAAGATCCACCATAATACCACCACACATGCACTCGAGTTTGAATAAGGGCTGACTGATTGATAAAGCTCTTGAAAATTCTTAAGCTCACTGCATCCCTTCAGGTCTCCAAGGAATGCTAAGTTTCCTCCCTGTAGTGAGAGATACAAAGTGAACTTAGTGTTGGGAGACAGAAGCTGGATGGCCCTCGGGGCTGACCCGCAGGGTGCCAGACTTCAGGATATAGCAGAGAGAGAGCTTAGCATGACAGCCCATACCCGGTCGACTGGAGGACCACCCTAGTGGAAAGGGGACCATCTGAGCCTCTGGCTTGCTGTGTGCACGAGCATAACAACTGCTTTTGTTTAACGTGAAGATGGAATATTTGATCCATTCCAATCAGGCATTAGCATCTTGGTATCCTGTCTTAATTGCCAAAGTTTAAGTCTTTAACTTCTATGCTAGCTATCTTGGTCTTGTCATTAGATGGAGGAGGAGCAATTGTTCCATTGTGAGAGGTTTTGGAACAAGGCTTAGAGGAAGGTTCAGGCGTCAAGGGGATCAAAGAAACACATTTCAAAGAATCCAATAGGGTCTGCCCCTGAAACCTTAACCCCCAAACCATAAAACCAGCTTAAAGAAGGGAACGAGCTTAGAAAAGGAGAAGAACTTTGAGGGCTGGAGATTATAACCATATAGGATTGCACTGGTTTGGCTGACAGTTAGATGGAGAGCTGTCCCTCTAGTAAAATCAATGTATGGTTTTAGGAAATGACAAAAACCGGATGGGGCAATCCATCCTTGCTCTTTAGTGGTCTAGAGAACGTAGGACCAACTACAGCATAAAAGCTTTACATCGGGGGGGCAAGACTCCTGGTTGACACTGGGATCTTTATCAAAATCTCCCCAGATTAAATGGTCCCAATTTACTAATGCCCAATCTGAGGAGAGTCAGGAGGGAGAGAGGTACTTTTCTGAAGTAGAGAGCTGTATTTGATTTGTCAAGTCCTCATGGGGTATAACAAGGCAAGCATCAAATGCAATAGTTTCAGGCAAAATTAACTTGGTTATGTTAATAACTACATAGTCAGCAACAGAGTGAGGAAAGAAGAAAGAGTAATAGAATAGATGAAAGAGAGTTAAATTTTTCTTAGCCTTAGTTTGGTAGGGTTTTCCCCTGGGACCATGGCCCATGACTCTGGAGTGGGCGGCATTTTCTTGACTCGGGTGTGATGAGTCCATCCCATTTCTGCTGTATGAACGGCAATCTCAGTGGTTAGCAGCCCAAGGTAGAGTCCTTCCCAGGCTGGCTCGAATTGTCCTTCTTTCCAACCTTTGATGAGAACGTGATCCTCAGGCTGGTGCTGGTTTACTGGAAATTCGGGGGGTGGTAGCTGTACTAAAAGACTTTTAGCTTTGAGAGAAAGGAAAGTGGAAGATAAACCAAGTATATAATTTCTAAGAAATTGATCTTTTGCTTTAAATGTGGAGACATTAGCACTGGACTTTATAGTCCTTGGTAACTTTTTACTGAGACATTTCCTTTAGCACCTATTTTTATTAGCTTTTAGACCAAAGAAAGTCAAACATCATTTTATATTTGACAATGCTTCCTGTATGATTTTTATATCAGATAAGCTAAATTTCACCTTTATATTAGTGTGTTATTGTTAAACTTAATTTTAATAAAACCTTGTAGACATATTTATCCAATTTTAACATCTGACAATAAGGTAAGATTTTTATAGACACTCTTTAACCTTTTATAATTTTTGTTAAAAAGCATGTTGGTGCCTTAAGAAAATCCCATTATGCTTTTATTTTAATGTCCAGTTCACAGAAAAACTGGATGATACCCCTTTAGCTTTAGCCAATATGTTTACCACAGAATTTTCTTTTTTTTTTGTTTTTTCCTGAGACGGAGTCTCGCTCTGTCGCCCAGGCTGGAGTGCAGTGGCCAGATCTCAGCTCACTGCAAGCTCCGCCTCCCAGGTTTACGCCATTATCCTGCCTCAGCCTCCTGAGTAGCTGGGACTACAGGCGCCCGCCACTTCGCCCGGCTAGTTTTTTGTATTTTTTAGTAAAGACTGGGTTTCACCGTGTTAGCCAGGATGGTCTCAATCTCCTGACCTCGTGATCCGCCCGTCTCGGCCTCCCAAAGTGCTGGGATTACAGGCTTGAGCCACCGCACTCTGGCCACCGAATTTTCTTTATAATTAACATTTTAAAACTTGCATAAACCTTCAAAACAAATTTTTTTAACATTTTAGTGTAGGTAAAAATTCTTCTTATAATACTTTTACCAATATACCAAAAGTGTATTTTACTTTCCTTATACACCTTGCACATAAACTGTGCCTTCAATAGTTTTACACTCAGGAGGCCTAATTGCTTTTAAATTATACAACATTTCTCTGCATAAATTCCCTTTTAAAACACACTTTTTTTTCACGACTTTCACAGACAATTATTCAACATGCCTCAACTTTCTGACTTGTTGCAAACATCCCTTTATTTAAACAACCAGTTAATTTATTTTAGGACAAGAATTTACCATATAACATTCTTTTTAGGTGAATTATCCCCTCCTTTTTTTTTTCCCAAAGATGATTATTCTTTTCCAAAGCGAACTTCCTTCATGTCTGTGGACTACACTGCCTAAGACCACAAGATTAGAAGTTAGGATAATACATGTGACACTCTTAATTTTTAGCAAACTTTGCTTTTGTTGAAAACCTTGTAAGTCTGGGATTTCAATTACTCTTTGCTATTAACGAGACCTCCTTCAGTCCATATTACCTTAGAATCGATATAAACGGCTCCTTCCTGATTCTGTAAGTACTTTAAGGTTTGGTTGAGTGCAAACAGCTTGCAGGTTTGAGCAGACCAATTCTTAGGCAACTTTCCTAACTCTGCTTCTACAAGGGTTTCCTTATCCATTACTGAATACCCATTGTATCTTTTTCACTCAATCACTGGGAAGGAACTATCTATTTTCCTGTCCTGACAGGAGTTCCTCCTAGGTCTGGTCAGAGCTTTGTGTAACAGAATAGCCCCACACTTTAAGATTTTTGAGTTAGTAAGCTACCTTTTTGATTTTTTCTTTTTCTTTTCTTTTTTTTTGATTTAGGATAGTTCTGAGCTGGTGAGGTGTGCTCACAATGAGGTTTCCTCTAAAAGTTATTTTTCTACTTTCCTCTGATAGCAAAGCAGTTGCCGTTACAGATTGAATGCATTTGGGCCATCTGCAGGTTACTGGGTTAAGGATTTTTGATACGAAGGCTAAGAGTTGTCAGTGGCCTCAGCGCTTTAGGGCTGTGCCCTTGTTTACACTGACAACAAGGTGGTATTGGAGTGTTATAGGGTCACAGAGAAGACCTTCAATTATCAGTTATAGGTTTTAAATTTACCCTGGCTTTTAAAGGAATAGGGTACACTGTTTTCTCTTTACTACTTCTATCTCTCTCTCTTTGACTTTCTGTCTCTCTTTCTCTCTCTCTCTCTCTTTAACTCCCTCTTTCTCTCTCTTCCTCCCTTCTCTCTCTCTCTTTCCCCTTACTCTTTCTCTTTCCTCTCTGCTGGTCTTTCCCTACCTCTGCCAGCCACTTATGCTGTTGTTCTCTGCTCTCCTTCCCCTTCCTCTAGGGGAGGGACCTGCAGGAGTGGAGACGCTCTTTCTTCCCCCAAGAAGACCAGTCAGCGGGATGTGGGTGGGAATAAATAAGGGAATAAAAGCAGGACACCTGAGCCAGCAGCCGCAACCCACTGGGGTCCCCTTTCATGCTGTGGAAGCTTTGTTCTTTTGCTGTTTGCAATAAATCTTGCTGCTGCTCATTGTTTGGGTCTGCACTACCTTTATGAGCTGTAACACTCACTACGAAGATCTGCAGCTTCACTCCTGAAGCCAGCAAGACCACAAACCCACTGGGAAGAATGAACAACTCTAGATGCACCAACTTTAAGAGCTGTAACACTCACTGCAAAGGCCTGCAGCTTCACTCCTGAGGCCAGCGAGACCTTATCAGTATCTCTCAAAGCTCAAGTCCATCAGCGCAGAGCCACACAATTAATACCCCTACTTATAGGGTTAGGAATGGCTACTGCTACAGGAACCGTAATAGCCAGTATATCTACTTCATTATCCTACTTCCACACACTCGCAAAGGATTTCTCAGACAGTTTGCAAGAAATAACAAAAACTATCCTTATTCAACAATCCCAAATAGACTCTTTGGCAGCAGTGACTCTCCAAAACCGCTGAGGCCTAGACCTCTTCACTGCTGAGAAAGGAGGACTCTGCACCTTCTTAAGGGAAGAGTGTTGTTTTTACACTAACCAGTCAGGGATAGTATGAGATGCCACCTGGCATTTACAGGAAAAGGTTTCTGAAATCAGACAACGCCTTTCAAACTCTTAACCAACCTCTGAAGTTGGGCAACATGGCTCCTCCCTTTCCTAGGTCCTGTGGCAGCCATCTTGCTGTTACTTGCCTTTGGGCCCTGTACTTTAACCTGCTTGTCAAATTTGTTTCCTCTAGAAAAGAGGCCATCAAGCTACAGATGGTCTTACAAATGGAACCCCAAATGAGTTCAACTAACAACTTCTTCTGAGGACCCTTGGACTGACCTGCTGGCCCTTCCACTGGCCTAAAGAGTTCCCCTCTGTAGGACACTACAACTTCAGGGCCCCTTCTTCACCCCTACCCAGGAGGAAGTAACTAGAGTGGTCATTGGCCAAATTCCCAACAGTAGTTGGGGTGTCCTGTTTAGAGGGGGGATTGAGAGGTGAAGCCAGCTGGGCATCTGGGTCAGGTGGGGACTTGGAGAACTTTTCTGTCTAGCTAAAGGATTGTAAATGCACCAATAAGTGCTCTGTGTCTAGCTAAAGGTTTGTAAATGCACCAATCAGCACTCTGTGTCTAGCTAATTGGGTAGGGGACTTGGAGAACTTTTCCGTCTAGCTAAAGGTTTGTAAATGTACCAGTCAGCACTCTGTAAAAATGGACCAATCAGCACTCTGTAAAATGGATCAATCAGCTCTCTGTAAAATGGACTAATCAGTAGGATGTGGGTGGGGTCAAATAAGGGAATAAAAGCAGGACACCCGAGTCAACAGCAGTAACCCACCACAAGGAAGAAACAACTGCAGATGTGCCACCTTTAAGAGCTGTAACTCTCACTGTGAAGGTCTGCAGCTTCACTCCTGAGGCCAGCGAGACCACGAACCCACCACAAGGAAGAAACTCCAGACATGTCTGAACATCTGAAGGAACAAACTCCTGACACACCATCTTCAAGAACTGTAACACTGACCATGACGGTCTGCAGCTTCACTCTTGAAGTCAGCAAGACCAAGAACCCACTGGAAAGAACCAATTCCAGACACAAAACCAGGGATGTCTCGCCTTTGCTGTCCTGGAAGGCTCAACCCCTCATGCCAGGGGCTGTCTTGCCTTGCTGCTCTGGAAAGTTGACCTGTTTCCTCCCTTTTCCCCTCTGAAGGTGCCTTGCATACTTCCCACTCACGTTTTCCTCTCTGGCTGCTCCCCCCAGGGAGAATTAGGCCCCTCTTAGTGTTGGTGTGCTGGTATTAATCCCACAGCAGGATCCACCCTAAGCCACATGAGGTGGCTATGGAACCGTGGAGAGGACCCACTCACTCCATCCAGCAGTAGGACTTGTCACCATCCACACGAACAACACCACAAGTAGGGTTGTTGTTTGTGATCATTCATCTACACACATATTTAGCCCTCCAGAATTTGACTACAAAAGAAGTACTTTACCGGCTCCCATGGCTTCTCCTTCCTTGGTCTGTGCACAAAATCATTGCTGCAGTATGTGAGAATCCTTTAAGCTATGTTACTGGCCAGTTTTTTTTTTTTTTTCCCCCCCACGTTCCTGAGAGCTTGAGTTATTTTTCGCACTGGGTGGGTCTTGATTTCTCACCCCTGAGGCTGCCACAAGGGGGCAGAGCATGCCTCCTCTGGAGAGAGAACCAGAGACCATTCCCAGAAGGGAATGTAATCACAGTGGGAGCCCCCATATTGTTATAAATAAACTTTTAGTGCTGCAAAATAAATAGCACTCAAATATAAAATTTTCTTTGTAATTCTTAGCAAGGTGAGTTACTTCTATAGAAAGGTGCACCCTTACAGATGGAGCAGTGGTGAGCACACTGCAGTTCTTCTATTTGGGTCTTTCTTTCTTTTATTCTTCTTTACTTTTCTGTCTTGGAAAATATCTCAGCCAGGAGAGGTGGCTCATGCCTGTAATCTCAGCAATTTGGGAGGCTGAGGCAGGCAGATCATGAAGTAAGGAGTTCGAGACCAGCCTGACCAACATGGTGAAACCCTGTCTCTACTAAAAATACAAAAATTAAGCAAGCGTGGTGGCGCATGCCTGTAATCCTAGATACTGAAGAGACTGAGGCAGGAAAATTGCTTCAACCCAGGAGGCAGAGGTTTCAGTGAGCCAAGATCACACTACTGCACTCCATCCTGGCAGCAAAGCAAGACTTCATCTCACACACACACACAAAATATATATTTTTTTATAGATATTGAACAATTTTTATGCCATTATGAAATTTCAATTTTCCTTCTTTTGACTCCTTTTCAGATTTTCTCCTTATTTTGTTTTTAGCAATTTAAGTATGATGTATTGTGTTTTAATTTTATTTTGATTTATTCTTTGGGTTTATTAATTTTATTGGATCTCTGATTTGACATTCTTATGAAATAAATTGTCATACTTATTTAATTGTTTGGTCATCTCTTTTTTCTTTCTTTTTTTTTTTATTTTTTTATTTTTTGAGGTGGGGTCTCGCTCTGATGCCCAAGCTGGAGTGCAGTGGTGCAATCTCAGCTCACTGCAAGCTCCACCTCCCGGGTTGATGCTATTCTTCTGCCCCAGCCTCCTGAGTAGGTGGGACTACAGGTGCCCACCACCAAACCCAACTCATTTTTTTTATTTTTTATTTTTAGTAGAGATGGGGTTTCACTGTATTAGCTAGGATGGTCTCAATCTCCTGGCCTTGTAATCCACCCACCCTGGCCTCCCAATGTGCTGTGATTACAGATGTGAGCCACTACGCCTGGCCATACTTTTTTCTTTATCAAGGTTCCAATGATATCTCCTTTGTCTTCCAAAGAAAATTTTGATTTTAAAAGGTATAATTATTTACTTATTTATATATTATATATGTATATTCAAAATTTATATTTAAAATACAGTATTTCATTTCTAATAGTAAAACTAATTAAGTTAAATAATTTTTGTAGCCAACTCTTCATAATATATGTTCCACTGTATACACAAATGCAGTATTTCAAAATTGTTTGAAATACTATTTTGAGCCACAGTTTATAACATACACTTGATACAGTCAGGTTCATTTGTGTCTTTATACTTTTGATGTTTAGAAGTTGTTGCTATGGTGTAAATATGTCCCCCAAAATTCATACTTATTTTTTACTCTCGTCTGTTGCCTTTTAACAAAAAAAGGTTTTGTTTTGTTTTGTTTGGTTGATTTTCTTTTCTTATTTTATTTTATTTTATTTTATTTTACTTTAAGTTCTGGGATACATGTGTAGAATGTGCAGGTTTGTTACATAGGTATACATGTGCCATGGTACTTTGCTGTACCTATCAACCCGTCATCTAGGTTTTAAGCCCCACATGCATTAGGTATTTGTCTTAATGCTCTCCCTCCCTTTGCCCCCGAAAATGTTTTAAATAGTATTTTATATCTATTCCCATATTTACTATTACTGTATTTATATGTTGAAACTTAATGGCCAATGTGATGTTGTTAAGAGCTGGGGTCATTAGGAGGTGATTTAAGTCATGAGGGTGGATCCCAAATAAATGTATTAGTGACCTTGTAAAAGAAGCACAAGTGAACTGTTCATCCTTTTTTGATTTCTTGTTCTTCTGTTTTTCTGGTATGTGAGGACCTAGCATTCAAGGCACCATTTGGAAGCAGAGACAGACCTTTATCAGACAAGGAACCTGCCCGTGTGTTGTTCTTGGATTACAAAGCCTTCAGAACTGTGAGAAATAAATTTCTATTTCTTATAGATTACCTGCCTGGTTTCACACATTTTGTTATAGTAATACAAACTAGGTCAGTTTTTATTTTTGTTAAATTTTGATTGTATATGAATAAACATAATTCCAAGGTAAAAACCTATAAAATAGCATACATTCAAAAATATAATTTTAATTTTTGCCTCCTCTCCTACTTCATTCTCTCTCTTATATGTAGCTATTTATAATGTCTGATTTAACTTTCTATTATGTCTTTGTGTTGCTCTCTGTGTGTCTGTATACTTTTATTCCCATTCCCTTTCACATACAAAATACTGCATATTATAAATCACAGAATCTGCTTTTATTCTGAATAATGTATACTAGAAGACCTGTGTTACAGTTATTGATTGCTGTGAAACAAACCACCTCCAAATCTTACTGACTTAAAACGGTATCTTTTAAAAATTATTCATCACAATTTTGTCAGGATTTGCTTCGGTAATGCGTCTTTTCTATGTAGCACTTATAGAGACCACTCAGTGATATTTGTGTAGTATGTGGGGCACTCTAAATGGGTCGAGAGGATTTTCCTCTCACCTGTTAACTTAGCTGAGATGGTTAAAAACTGGGCCCACCAGGGACTTTCTACATGTGTCTGTTTGAGCATAGTATTTCCACATGATGAGTCACTCAAGGCTTTAAGGGCAAGTGTTCAAATGATCAAAGGTGATGTTGCATGGCCTCGTATGACCTACTCGGAGAAATCACGTAGTGACTCTTGCACGATTCTTCATTAATTGGAGCAGTTACAACTCCTAGATTCAAAGAGAGAAGATATATAAACATCTCTTAGTGTGAGCTATGTTAAAGTATTTGTGACCATGTTTTAAAACTGCCCCATTTCCCTAGAGTATTCATTTGGGATAGCTAGATCAGTGGATTAGTAAATTAGTTAATAATAATAATAACAATAATAATAAATCTTATTACTATGCATTTCATTATAGTTTATATTGTTATAGTATACAAATGGAACAACAATAAGTGCTATCAAGAAAATGCAAAGTGAGGTAATATACCCGGGCATATTGTTTAGGAAGAGGTGACTGAAACTTTGTTTAGTTGAGAAAGTCTTCTCTGAGGAGAGGACTTTTGAATTGAGACCTAAGTGGTATGAAAGAGTCAGGGGAAACAGTTTCAGCTCAATAAGGGACTATGAGAAAGCAATCAGGGTGGCATAGTCTTTGAAGGGATAAATAGCAAAAAATGAAAATGAACAAATAAATAAATAAATGAAAGAAAGCAAGGACCACTGTGCTTGAAGCATATTGCATAGCTAGACAAGGTATAAGTGAAGTCTCAGGGATAGGGTACAGGTCATTTTGAGTTGTTCAACCATGGGAAAGCAGCTAGAATATATGTCAAATGGGTAAAAAGCCATTGGTTGATTATCAGACAAGGATCTTGCCTATGTGTTGTTCTTGGATTACAAAACCTTCAGAACTGTGAGAAATAAATTTATATTTCTTATAAATTACCTACTTTCACACATTTTGTTATAGTAATACAAACAACCTAGGTCAGTTTTTATTTTTGTTAATTAAATTTTGATTGTATATGAATAAACATAATTCCAAGGTAAAAACATAAAATAGCACGATGAGGTTTATTATTATAAAATATTACTGGAGCTGTATTAGCCAGTTTTCACACTGCTATAAAGTGCTATAAAGGCATACCTGAGACTGGGTAATTTAGGAGTTTCAGGAGTCTTTAGGAGAAAAGAGGTTTAATTGACTTATGGTTCCACAGGCTGTATGGGAGACGTGGCTGGGAGGTCTCAGGAATCTTACAATCATAGCAGAAGGCAAAGCTGAAGCAGGCACAATCTTCACATGGTGGGAGGAGAGAGAGAGAGAGAGAAGGGAGAGGTGATACACACTTTTTTTTTTTTTTTTTTTTTAGACAGTCTCGCTCTGTCGCCCAGGCTGGAGTGCAGTGGCGCAATCTGGGCTCACTGCAAACTCTGCCACTACACACTTTTAAACAACCAGACCTCATGAGAACTCACTCACTATCACAAGAACAGCAAGGGGGAAATCCACCACCATGATCTAAGCATCTCCTATCAGGTCCCTCCCTCAACAATGGGAATTACAATTTTGACGAGATTTAGGTGGGGAAACTGAATGAAACCATATCAGTAGCTACTACAGAATCAATTTTAGCATAAAATTGGTAGCAAGGAGACCAGTTTAAATTTTTTTTAAAATAGTCTAGGTGGTAGATAATGATGTTTTGAGCTAATATTTTTACAAAATAGAGGAGTTTGGGATTCAGTTTGAAGAAGGATTATCAAGAGCTTGCTGATATGTTGGCTGTTAGTTACAGAAATGGAAGAATTTGGGCAGATGCCTAGATATTTTCCCTGAACAATTCAGGAGCTGATAGTGTTCTATATCAAGATGTGAGATGCAGATTGGAAAAAACAGTTTGGGAGAAATCAAGAGTTCTATTCTAGCTATCTTAAATATGAAATTCTGATAAGAGTAAACATAGGCAAACATTAAGTAGGCTACTGAATATAAGTTTGAAGCTAGGTTATGGTACAGGATGGAAGATATAAAGTCAGGAGTCATTAAGATATGAATTTTATTTGAAGCCGGTGTCTTAGTCGGCTCAGGCTGCAAAATCTGAGTGGCTTAAATAGTAGCCATTTATTTCTCACAGTTCCAAAGGCTGGCATGTCTGAAGTCAAGTGCCAGCATTGTCAAGTTCTGGTGACGGTCTTTTCCTAGTTTGTAGATGGCTGCCTTCCTGCTGTATCTTCAGATGGTAGAGACAGGATGCTCTGGTATCTCTTGCTCTTTTTATAAGGGTAACAATCTCATTAGGAGGGCTCTACACTCATGACCTCATCTGAATCTAATGACCTCCAAAGGCTCTACCTACTAATACCATCAAATTGGGGGTTAAGACTTCAACATATGAATTTTAGAGGTACATAAGCATCCAGACCATTCAGGATGTAAATGAATGAATCAACCAGGGTGAAGAAAAAAAACCCAGAAGATTAAGAGCCTAACAATATTCTCTATTTTATAATTCTTATATTTCAACCAATATTTTTATTAGGATGCCAGATACCTGCCATAAATTTGTCATGTCTTTGATCTATCACCGTCAAGTCTTGTGCATATATAGGGGCAGATAAATAAGTTAACATTATGAATTGCTTTAGAGAAGATAGAAAGACGCAAGTGCTATTTTAGATATAGAACCGACTTAAATATGGAGTACTTAAGTGGTATTCACCGTTCACCCCTTCTAGTCAGTGCAGACTGTTATCTCACAGCTTTACTTGTGATGGGTTATATCCAAAATTATTACAAAGAAAGTTTAATAAATAATTGAAGAGTTATTCCTGTTGAATAAAACTTTATTGTTGGAGTATTGTTGTGATTTTCTGACTTTGTGATCTTGAAATTTTTGTATTTCCCACTTTACTTTTTGTTGAGATTTTCTTAATCCCTTTTGTCCTCACTGTCATTCTTCTACTTGCAATATCAGGACATGTGACATTTGTCCAACATGCTGGTTCTGTTAAGGAGTGACTGTGGTATTCTATGGTGCACAATGGTCATTCTCACAAAGTAATTATATGTTAAAGAATGATATAGTGATTAATGTATAGTGGACATTGCATTAAAGACTGGTCATGGTTTCATTCATTTATTCTTCAAATTGGCCCTAATGTGGTAATTTTATTATCTACCTTTATAAATAAGGAAGCTGTAAAAGCTAAGAAACTGTATGAATGTCCTTATAGCTGCCCTAAATACCAAAAACTAAGTGGCTTTAAAGTACAACTAAATATTCTCTTACAGCAGTCTGCAGTCAAGGTGTTAGCACAGCTTTTCTCCCTCTGGAGCTCCTGGGGATGGAAACTTCTTGTCTCTTTCTGCTTCTGGTGGCTTCGGCATTCTTTGGCCTCCTTAGATTGTGGCTTCCTCACTTCAGCCTCTGCTTTTGTCTTCATACCACCTGTTCCTCAGTGTGCCTTTTCTTCTTCTGTCTTATCCAAAGACTCTTGTCATTGGATTTTGGGCCAACCAAGCAATCCAGTATGATCTTACCTCAAGGCCCTTAACTTAATCTGCAAAGATCCTTTTTAAAGAAAATGTGACACATATACACCATAGAACACTATGCAACTGTAAAAAGGATGAGATCATGTCCTTTACAGGGACACAGATGAAGCTGGAAGCCATCATCCTCAGCAAACTAACACAGAAACAGAAAACCAAACACTGCATGTTCTCACTCATAAGTGGGAGTTGAACAATGAAAACACATGGACACAGGGAGTGGAACAATACACACTGGGGCCTGTCAGGGATTGGTGGGGCCAGAGGAGGGAGAGCATCAACACAAATAGCTAATGCATGCAGGGCTTAAAACCTGGATGATGGGTTGATAGATGCAGCAAACCACTATGGCACATGTATACCTTTGTAACAAACCTGCACGTTCTGCACGTGTGTCCCAGAATTTAAGTAAAAAAAAAAAAAAAAAAGTAGCATTCACATTCCTACATATTTGGATATGGGTATATCATTTTGGGGGCCACCATACAAGGTATTACAAGTACTAATCCTAGGTCTCATAGTTAGGAAGAGTCAGTGCCTTTCTATGGTAAAGCTTTAGCAAACTAGAAAGAAAAGGAAATATTCTTAATTGGCTAAAAAATGTTTACAGAATATCTCCTTTATCTTTTGTTTTAAGCATCATTCCCTTTAAAATCAGGTATAATATTAGGATAAGTATTTTCATCACTCCTAGTCAACCTTGGATTGAAGATTATGAAGATGAGAAAGGAAAAACACATTTTATTTTATTAGCAAATAATATGTAGAAAATCTAACAGAATCTATAGTCAAACATTTTAAATGTAAAGAAAAAATATCAAGGCTGATGCAAATAAGATGAAAACACTAAAATCAATCATGTGGTTTACATATATATACCAATTATTTTAAAATGAAATTATTTTAAAATGGAATATGACAAATACTCCATTCACAATAAAATTTTAAAGTAACAAAAACCATAAAGCACATGGACATGTACAAACTTTATAATTAAAACTGTCCCCAAATGAAAGAAATAGTATAGATACTGGATAAATTCCAAGACATGTCATATCTATGAAATAAAGTATTAAAAAGTTAATAGTAAATAAAATTAGTTAATCTGTAGGTTAATTCTATTTTATTCAAAATACTAACAGATTTTTTTTTTTTTTAAATAACGAAATGTGACTCCTTGACACATGGTAAACAGAAAAAAAATAGTCTATATTTAATTTTTGAAGAATGGAAGGAGGGGAAAAAAAAGAGAAGACAATGAAGGTGAAGAAGAGAAGGAGGACAGAAAAGAAAGAGGAGGAAGAGAATGAGTGGAAGTTGGGAGATTTGATGAAAGGGATAGAAGCCCACTTTCTCAGATATCAAGTGCCAGAGTTCAACCTATAAGAATGAAAATGGTCTTACATGGAGTCAGCAAAGACAAACAATAGCTAAGAACCAACCACCAATCCATAAATGCGTGAAAACTTGCTCTATGGTAGAGTGACATTACAAATCAATAGACAAAGAATGGGCCAGTTAAAATACAGTTCAGGAACTATGAAATATTTATGTTAAAAATAATTAGACCCCAATGTATAAAAAAAAATGTAAATATAAGAAAAAGTTGTAATACATTTAAAAGGAAAAATAGGAAGGATTTTTAGTACATTTGATTATGAAAAGATTGCTTGAATAAAATTCAAAGGTTAAAGATCATAAAAGAACATGTTAAATTTGAATATATTCAATTTGAAAGAAATTTGTATAAAACAATATAACTCATCACAGTTAAAAGAAAAAAACTGCTAAATGAGAATATATATTTGCAATGCATCTGAACAACTTTGTTTCCTGAATATATAATACGTTCCTAAAGCATCCCATTAGGAAAAAAATGGGGGATAATATGTAAATAGGGCTTTTATTAACAAGAAAACAAGAATGATTAATAATGGGAAAAGATGCTGAACCTCATTAATAGGCAAATACAAAATGACAATGTCATGCTATTTTATACCCACTGGGTTTATAGCTGAGAGAGTAGCGTGTTTAAAAAGATGGAAAGAAACAGGTACTCTTAAGGAACTTCTAGAGGGAATTTAATAAAGTTGAAGATACACACTACTAGTAAAGGCTCACCAATGTACGCTACACACAAATATGTGTGTGTGTGTGTATATATATATTTATATATATTAGATGGACTTGGGCACATATGCAAAGGATGACATGAAACAAAGTTTTTGAAGTGATATGTGTCACAGCAAATGTTTGAAAACAGGAAAGGAGACTAGGAGTGGTATAACAACACAATGATTTAAAAAACAAAATGAGCCAGCTAAAACTTGATAGATAAAAAATATCAATTGTGCAAATATAACAGTGAGCATAAAGGGAAGCTGTAAGAGAATCTATAGGCCTGAAAACATTTGTGCTTATTTTTACTACTCATAATTGTTCTACAAAATAACACATATATCTATCAAAATATATTTAAAATGCTTATTCATGCCAACTGGGCAGGAGAGAGATTAGAGGAATAAGGGAGTTTTATTGATAGCTGTAAGTATTTTATAAAAATACAAAAACAATGAACCAAGTATTGTAAAATGTTAACATTTTAGAACAATTTAAGATTGCTCCAGGTCTGGGAAGTATGAGAACACGACTTTCAGATAGGGCTTAAGTGATCCCATTGATGAGAATAGGAGTGATGATGGGAATGAAGAATCTGGCAGAAAATTATAGATGTTGATTGTGGGACACCTTTGGCAATTCTCAAAACCCTTGTACTTTTAGCATGTATAATTGTGGTCTTCGATATTTTTTGGAACACTTGCTTCAATTATATTGCTCTGACCAACAAAATAGACATCACTTTCAACGACTCCCAAATATAGAATTTCACAGTAGAAAATTAGTGTGGTGTTGTTATGATAGATTTTTTTTTTTTTTTTTGAGACGGAGTCTTGCTCTGTGCCCCAGGCTGGAGTGCAGTGGCGCGATCTCGACTCACTGCAAGCTCCGCCCCCCCCGGGTTCACGCCATTCTCCTGCCTCAGCCTCCCAAGTAGCTGGGACTACAGGCGCCCACCACCTCACCCGGCTAATTTTCTTGTATTTTTAGTAGAGACGGGGTTTCACCGTGTTAGCCAGGATGGTCTCGATCTCCTGACCTCGTGATCCGCCCGTCTCGGCCTCCCAAAGTGCTGGGATTACAGGCTTGAGCCACCGTGCCCGGCCGATAGATTTTTAAAGTAGGAATAATTTTCACTTGATTACTTTAAAAGGATTTTAATTATAAAGAAGTATCCTAAAGTGTAAAACTAATTATCATTTTGAACGTTTCTACATTTAAGAAAACATTATCATGAAGCTCAGTGACATGTGTCTCGGACATTGCTTTTGCAATCCTCCTCAACAAATACATTTGCTGTATTACTTGAAGAGTAATATATAGAGTGGCTAAGAGAGTGCTTTGAAATAAACTCTTAGGTTCCTACACTGGCTCTGATATTTGCTAGTTCTGTAGAATTGGAAATGATTTCAAAGAGTAATTTTTGTACATTAAAATAGATAATGCACATATACCACTTAGCAAATTACTAAATAAAGATAACTACTATTACTATTATCTGTAGTTCCTTTAATTTCAGAAACATTTTATAATCCTGAAATTCGAACATTAGCACTATTATATTGCTAATGTTATATATTACTATGCATAAGTAAATTTACATGTGAACACAGAATTTGTAAAGAGTTCTCTAATTCTTTTCTAATGTTACTGTCTTTCACAAGTGAAAGAAAAAATACAATCATCCAAAAACACATTCTTAACTCTGTCAATTTACAGGAAGGTTTCTATATATGGGTAGCTGAGCAGATAGTGGAGAGAGAGGAAAAGAGAGGAAGATAAAAAGAAAAATAAATAGAAATAGTGAAAACAGGACAAAAAGAGAAGCTACCTGTATATCAATCTGTGTTTTGAATAGCCACAACCCCACTTCTCAAGGCATCGACTAGGTCAGCATTTCTAGTGGGAGTTACAGGGAAATCTAGTTGTTGGATGACTTTTACAGGGGCAGATTTTTGATCAAGCACACAGTAAGCTGTATGTTTATTTCCTGAGCATCCTTGAGCTAATTGAAAAAAGGAAAATATATGATATCCAAAAAATGCACAGGCAAGCACCTAGCTATTAAAAAAAAAAAAATTAGCATTTGTTGGATTGAGTTGGAAGAATTCCAGAAATTGCACTATTTTATAAAAATAACATGAATGTATGTCTTTGAATCAGAAATCATATGTGGTCAGACACCACATACAATTCTTAGGGAATCAGGGAGAAGATTTAATATTTATTTTGATATGTAGAATTCTAAAATTATTAAATTTTTAAGAATATTCTGATTATAAACGCCAATAAAAAATATACAATTTTCAATTTTCTAAATGTAAACATAAAACTTCTGGTGAGAAAAAGTTATCTTGGCAGCTTCAGAACAATTATCATCTCATAACCTTCATTTATGACAACATAAATACATCTTCGATTTCTTTTTCAGTCAATAATCTCTTCAGGAAAATTCCCAAATTCCCTTCCATTTCTTGCTTGTGTCAAGTCACATCCATCAAGTAAAAAAGTTCTATAAAAAAATTTTGTGATGAGTTGTAAGGGTAAAAATATAGCCAGACTTTGTCTCCTGTCTCTCGTGTTACTCTGATGCCACTGGGCTACCAGCTGTAAGTCACAGAATTGAAAATGGAGATAGGAAAGTTATTCAGTCTACAAACCTGTTCAGACTTTAATGAGGAATTCAGGAATAGCCAGTTAAGAAAGATACAGTCAGTCATCAGTGGGAATAAAAAGAATAGAAAATATTTATAAAGCATAGTAGTAGCATAGAAATAAAAGAGGTAACTTGCTGTTAGTGCTATACGAAAAAAAATAATTTCCTACTGCATTCTTTTAAATGGCAAATTTAACAATTACACTTTGTTTTGTTCTGGTGATTGATTTGTTTCTAGCTCTTAATATTTGATAAGCTTTTCTTAGCTGGTCATATGTATTGTGTGTGTGTATATATATATACACATACATAACTTGAAACCTACAATTACCTCTATGGAGATTCAGAAAAGGAGGTACTCCCCATGACCAACACTACCTTAGTTATTAACAGTCCAGATTGTAAACATTTTCTTTACTTTTTTATTCATCTGTGTGTAGTTAATATGTATTTTAAATTTCTTCATGATGAATATCTATATAACAAAATGGCAAATTCCAAACTTTAACATCAGGACCTAACCTTGAATATATTACATAGATTTTAATTTTGTTTACTGTGGCTGTCAATATAGTCTTATTACTCTATTTCATTTTTGATCTTTAATGAAGTACCTGTGAGTTATGATGTGGAAAAATGTCAGGATGGGAAAATGATGATCTCCATTTTTTTTCCAGCCATGACATTTCAGTATTATGAGCTATATCTCACAAGGTCAGGACTGTGTGACCTACTTTCCTGTACTCATTATCTACTAATCCGAAGACGGAGGCCAAGAGAAAGCGGGGAGTATATTTTGTGAGGATTTCCTGACATGGCTTTGTCTGATATGTTACCTGGAAGGACAACATGGGGGAATATTATTCCTGGCTTTTTAAGGTGAAAACATTCAAATTGTATCATAAAAAAATTAACTCATGCCCCACTGTAAAGAATCAACAATCAGTTTATGTTCCCACTACCTTTTACCACCGTTGAGCGTGACAGAGAGGAAGGTAAGTCACTTTTCATGAAATAATCCTTTTTGGACTCTTGAACAACATTTGTGAGAGTAGTAGTTGAAGAAGTGCAATTTTGAAGTGTGAAAAAAAAGCTGTCATTTTTTTTCTTTTTGCAATCAGCATATAGTGTTAATGTGAAACAACAATAAAGTAATGCTCAAAGCTGTTAACAACTTAACTATATCCACAGTCACCTGCTAGGACACACATCAGAATTTTCACAGAAGGAAATATAATCCCAATCTGGGGATGTATCTCCCCATAATCTTAGAACGAATTGAGAAAATTATTCATTCCCAATATTTATTATCTAAAATACGGTCACTATTCTTATCTCTAAAGAAAATTCATATTTAATTCCAAAAAGGAAAACCTAGGACCTAATTCAAACACAAATAGAGCAATACCGAACCAAACTAGCAGTCCAGGTACAAATCATCATGTAGTATGTAGTTGCCCATCCTAATCACCTAAATGGCTTAATTGCAGCATACCCAGCCACTCAGAAACATGAAAATAACCACTAATTTAAAAAATTAGCTACTGAGTTTAGGAGTCATTTATTTGTCAGCATTATTTTGGCTGTAGATGGATAATACAAATATTAAGAATACAGACCTTGAATTTAATTTATGTTTACCATGAGAAATTATTTAACTTTTCTGTGATCATTTTTATAACTTGAAATATAGATATTTGCTTAGATTTTCTCAGAAAAAATAGGAAGGTCATTAATTAAGAATGAAGATAAGGGAAAAGGTGTCGAAGCGAGGAGAATGTAAATGTGAACGTATTTAGAAATATAAAAATATTGAGAGATAATGTTGTATGTCTTAAAGGTGGGTTATAGAAGTTAGATTACCAAAAAAGTAAACTAGAAAGATGCAAGTTGGTGGTTGAGAGTGAGTAGAACGGGGTGAATCTGAGATGATGGAAGGTTTAAAGTTACTGGTAATGACAAAGTCTAAGAAATGACCATACTGGTAAATGTCCAGGGTGAGGGATAGTATTATAAAAAGATTATTGGAGAAGAAAATTCAGTGAATTGAGAGAGATCAGAACATTGCAAATATCAATAATATGTTTATTGAAATAATAAAAAAAATAAGTGTTGGAGAGAGTGGAGTTAACCAGGAGCTGACAATCTCTGAGAAATGACAAGGAGTAGACTGGAAATCTCTAAGAAATTACAGGTCTTACAGATTATGGTGGCAGTAAGAGATCCTGATACTTAAGTACTGATACTTATATGCTGATAAAGAAGATCTATTTGTTTGTTTTGAGGGGGAGGCACTGAAAATGCTCTTGAATGAGAAAAGAGAGGCATAGAGAATACCTAGCTCACCTGCAGGTGCAGTTTTATGAAAATAATCACCATTTGTCATCCCATTTTGAACGCTAACTACCAGAGTGAGCAAACATTTCACAGGGTGAGGGCACAGTCTCCCACACTGCTCCCCTTCCCTGCCGACACCAGCCACAAGTTTGGGACTTCCCAGGTTACCCACAGTTCTGACAAATGGCTACAAATATGGGAGTTCAATGGTTCAGTAAAACAACTCACAGAACTCAAGAAATGCTATTTAAATGACATTTGTATTGCAAGGATACAAATCAAGAACTATTCAAGAACCATTGAGCAAGTTCTCAAAAGGTCCCAAGACAGCTTTTCTGTGTCTTCTCTAATTGAATTAGAAAAATCAGATGCATCACTATCCTGGTACATCAGGATGTTCACCAACCAGAAGCTCTGATATCCAGATTTTTCTGGAAACTTCATTAGATGGGCATGATTGAATCACTGGCCACATAATTGAACTCAATCTTATGAGTTTTTCTCCTCTTCAGATGTTGGGGTAATATCATCTGTCTCAAAGCCTCAATCCTCTCATCATATGGTTGGTCTTTCTGGCATGGCCAGTTCCAATTATAAAACTATCTAGGGACCCACCATGAGTCGTCACCCTAGGATAAACTCAGGAATGGTCCCAGGGACTTACCATTAAGAAATAAAGCAAGGGGTTATTTTTCTTGGGAAAAATCCAAGGAATTAGAAGCTCAGGCCCAAGAACTAAGGACAAAGACTAGACAATTTTTTTTTTTTTTTTTTTTTAAATTATACAACACTATTTAAGAGAGCTACAGGGAAATCGGTCCTTAAGAGAGAACCTGGTTTCCTTTGGAGCAAGAATGTGAATAGGTTTAGGATAGGCAGGATTTGGCTGATGAATCACCCTCAGAAGGTACAGTAAAAAGATTTCAGGAGTTAGGAAAGAACGGTAGATACCAGAAAGTGGACTGTTCAGAAAGTAGACTTTGAAAAGTTTTATCAGGATTTGAATACAGAAGATGAAGACAAGAAGCTGAGACAACTAAACCTTGTACCAATGCAAACTGCTATAAAAACAATGAGATTAATGCTGATAGTTTACCGTGAAAAGTGATATAAGGACTGTGAATACTGACAAGAAGCATTGAAAGTTGGTAGCCTCTTTTTTAACTTGTGCCAAAGGAGTTTTTGAGGTGGGAAGAGGCTTGGAGATTACAAAGCGCTACTGGTAAACCAGTCAGTGTAAAATATTGTGTGGCCTCAGAAAAACAGAATGTCTTCTCTCACCTAAATAGTCACGATTCTGACTTCTCACTTATGAAGACTAAATCTTAAAAATATATGAGTCCTAAATTATGTACTCTTTTGTGTCTGCCCTATTTTATTCAATAGACAATCTTTAATAACTTGTAATTGCTTCATAGTTTATGGTTTACAGAATATTTGATATTATATTATTTAAGTATCACATAAAATTAGGATGCTGTGCCCGCCTCTGATGAGAGAGTAGTGTCTGACCTCATAACACATATCTGCTAAATAATAAAGCCATGATTTAAATGAATATTTCCCATTTTAAATTTTTTTCTGCCTTTCCATCAGTTCTCAGTGTTTCTCTATTTAGGGAAAAGAGCTTATTTTATTTTATATAAGCTCATATATTCATAGCATTACTAAAATGTCATTAAGTATACTAAACCAACTCAGCTATGCTTGAATACTGAAGTGAGATGTTTAGATGAACAGTTTCTTCAAGACTTCCTGATTTTCTACTTTCCCTTTGATTCACATACATCCTTGATAGGTTTATGCATCATTATGCCACAGGAAACTGTAGAGAGAGCTGTGACATCTCAATGTATGTATCTATTCTGAAGTTAACAAGACTTGTCAGTAACAATAATTCTTCTTGCTTTCCTTTTAGGATTTAGGTCTTAAAAATCTAAAGGAAGTTGCCTTTACGAATTTATTTTATGAACACTTACAGTGTCCCTCCCTAACAGGTTAGCTGCTAGGAATAAATTGAAATTATTCAATAAAATGTAAGTGAAGTGCCCAGTGTTGCCAATTCATTAGAAAGGTGGATTGTTATTACTCCACTAGCATATTATACATAATGTAGGAATTTTAAGCAAATTATAAACCAACTTTTATATTGGTGCATATTTTAGTTCAGAGTCTCTCTTAATTTTGAGCACCAGATTTATTTAATATGTGTTTTTGATGTTTTCTGTGGCCAATATTTATTTACTAAATTACATAGATAACCAACATAAACTGCAACCACGAGAATGAGTCATTAATATTACAATGGATCCATAGAGAACTATATTTTAGATCTATGAGGATCTGGAATGTGCCGGTCCTGCCAAAGTGGTCTTTTCCATTATCAGGGAGTAGCTTCCCTGCTTCTTGTTCTAATGTGTTCATCTTTGTTTGCTGATGTTTTCCATCTCAAAGGAGAGAAGAAAGGAAGAAACCACAGCAATAATTACAAACTAAGCAAGTCATTATCATTATAATAGATGTGAAATTAAAATAGTAAGAGCTTGGCATTATTCAAATTTTTAATCCATTCTGTTAATTGTTATATCATATTTAAACTCCTCACAGGCTTCTTTTGATCTGCAGATGTGTCATAATGCCTAAAGTAACTTAGGAAATCGTGACTGAATCCACTGATCAAGTCTTTTAGGCCAAGTCTCTAGGTGTATCAGAGCGCTGATCCTTATGACCCTTCAAAATGTCTTTCTGAGGAGTTAATAGAGAACAGATGTTACCTAAGGCAGCAGCTGTTACAATTAGACAAATGGGGAAAATTGGCAAATGATCATTGCAGAAACTCTTTAAATAGACCATCCATTTCCTTAAAAGTCAATAAAACATTGTGAAAAGGTCAGAAAAGCTATACAATCATGTGTTTGCACACAGACATTCATTACAAATGCTTTCAAAAAAAGACAACTTTTATTGAAATGAAAATTCTTAGATGTTCATTTGAAATAGGTCAGTGATTACAGGTATGGAAAGCATACCGTTCTATATTGGAAAAATCAAGTTCAGTTCGGTTATATTGAGTCTTCAAGTTTATATCCCTTTTTTTTTTTTTTTTTTTTTTTTGAGTCAACAATATCTTCTTAATGGTTTAATGTGTGCCCAATGTTTTAATGCAAAACTTAGTGAAAAACAACATTGGTCTCTTTCTTTCTTTCCTTTTTTTTAAAATTTTGAGACAGAGTTTTGCTCTTGTTGCCTATGCTGGAGTGCAGAGCTGTGATCGCGGCTCACTGCAACCTCTGCCTCCTGGGTTCAAGCGATTCTCCTACCTCAGCCTCCCAAGTAGCTGGATTACAGGCGCCCGGCCCCCACATCGGGCTAATTTTTGTATTTTTAATAGAGACACCACTTTGGCCAGGCTGGTCTCAAACTCCTGATCTCAGGTGATCCTCCCGCCTCGACCTCCCCAAGTGCTGGGATTACAGGCATGAGCCACTGCGCCTGGCCTACATTGGTCTCTTTCTTAGTTTAGAAGCTCACCTTCTGTCAACGGAAAGAGACGTGAGTATGTGATGCTGTGACTGCTAGCAGAATTGATGGAGAAATTAATCTTTCTGACAGGGAAGGGAAGCCTTATAAAAAAGGCATATTTGGCTTGGGTCTGGGAGATTGAAAAGAAATTGACAAGCAGAGGAAGAAAAGACAAACAATCTTACCACTGGGAGCTCTGAACACTACGCAAAGTTGTGAAAGCACACGGTAGGTTAGAAAACAAACAGGATGTCAGAATTGGACGGAAGAACACTGGTCTTCAAATTACAATGTGCATCAGAATCATCTAGAATTCCTGTTAAGAATGCAGGTATCTGGGCCTCATCCTGGATATTCTGATCCTGTAAGACTTGGGTGGTGTCTGGGAATTTGCATCTTACTAAGCAAACCTTATTACTCTGATGATGTCAGGGACTACATCTTAAAACATATTTTTTAAATAAATGATTATTGAAATGTGGTCTCCAGACCAGTATCACCACAATCATTACCTGGAAACTTTTTAGAAATGAAAATTCTCAGCACAGTCTCAGACTTGCAGAAACTCGAGGTGAGGCTGGGTTGTTTGTGTTTAACAAGCAGATTATAATGCATGATGAACTTGGAGAATCATTGCTTTAAATTGTACAAATATTTTAGATCTTCATTGGCTAGGAAATCTCATCTTTTAACCAGTTTCCAGAAGTGAGCTAAACTTGATATTGCATACTTAATAGTAACTTTATGTGTGAAAACCTTTTGATGATAGG
Organism: Papio anubis; assembly: GCF_008728515.1. Classification (NCBI taxonomy): domain Eukaryota; kingdom Metazoa; phylum Chordata; class Mammalia; order Primates; family Cercopithecidae; genus Papio; species Papio anubis. The sequence goes on from NC_044978.1 coordinate 102,898,627, forward strand.
AGTAATATCCTATACTCCTATAGCAGGAATAAAACTCAGAGAGACCCATTGAGTTTAAACCATTAATTATTGCCGGTATCTCTTTGATGATCTGATTTTAGATTAAATACCTGACTTTATGGGATATAAATATGGACCAGGATCCAGTTTGAGTAATATAAAAGATTGTCCCAAAATATATACTAAATTATAATTATCTGTCTGGAGACTTTGTGTGTTTTACAAATATTTTAGCAAATTCAATTAGACGGATTTTTGGATTATAGTGGAGTTTGTTGCAATGTTTTTCTTTTTTAAAAACCTTTTAGGTTCGCAGGTACTTGTGAAGGTTTGTTACATAGGTAAACTTGTGTCACGGGAGCTTGTTGTATAGCTTATTGCATCACGCAGGTATTAAGCCCAGTACCCAATAATTATCTTTTCTGCTCCTCTCCCTCCTCCCACCTTCCACCCTCAAGTAGACCCCAGTGTCTGTTGTTTCTTTCTTTGTGTTCATGAGTTCTCATTATTCAGCTCCACTTATAAGTGGGAACGTGCAGTATTTGGTTTTCTCTGTTGTATTAGTTTGCTAAGGATAATAGTCTCCAGCTCCATCCATGTTCTCACAAAAGATATAATCTCATTGTTTTTTATGACTGCAAAGTATTCCATGGTGTATATGTATGTACCACAGTTTCTTCATTCAATCTGTCATCGATGGGCATTCAGGTTGATACCATGTCTTTGCTACTGTGAATAATGCTGTAATGAACGTTAGCACGCATGTGTCTTTATGGTAGAAAATTTTATATTCCTCTGGATATATACCTAGTAATGTCATTGCCGGGTTGAGTGCTAGTTCTGCTTTTAACTCTTTAAGGAATTGCCACACTGCTTTTCACAAGGACTGCACTTATTTGCATTCCTACGAACAGCGTATAAGGGTTCCCGTTTCTCTGCAACCTCACTAACATCTATTATTTTTTGACTTTTTAATAATAGCCATTCTGACTGTGGTTTTGATTTGCGTTTCTCTAATGATCAGTGATACTGAATTTTTTCACATGATTATTGGCCACGTGTATATTTTCTTTAAAAGTATCTGTTCATGTTCTTTACCCACTTTTTATGAGTTTTTTTTTTCTTGTAAATTTGTTTCAGTTTCTCATAGATGCTGAATATTAGACCTTTGTCAGATGCATTGTTCAATGATGGAAAAGCAGCTACTATGCATTCAGAGCTAGATGGAGGTTAAAAAAAATAAAGCAAGTTTCCTATAATCTGTAGCTCATAATATTCTGGGAGAAATAGCTGCATGCTAAAGAAGCATTTTTTTAAAAAAAGCCAAAGAAGAGTATAATTATTTGAATTATAATCCCTGTATGTTAAATTTCAAACTACATTTTTGATAACCTCTGGGGTCAGTACATGCATAATCTTCTGTTCGTATTTTACAATGTAAGTCCATGGTATTGACTAACATTAATCAAAAGGAAAAAGTAATTTGTTTTGTTTTTGTATAAAACTGATATTTTTAATGTTATTTCTACCCAAAATAAACATAGAATCCTGTTAGACTATGTCTTGGAAATTATTATTGAAACTTCAGGTATGACCTTTTAGAGACAGGGCGATTTTCTTGGAGATAGAAGAAACATTGGATCTAGGCAGATCTGGATTCCCTGACTTGCGGCAGTTTTTTTCACCTTTCTGGAGCTCTGTTGCCTCTTCTGTGTACCTGTGAACTGTTGGTAATAAATCCTACGATATGTCATTATGAAATAATTAAGCAAGACGGAGCTTTTGAAGAGCCTGATATTTGGTTGGTGCTCAATAAATTTTAGTTTTATTTGACATACATTCTCTTCTATGGCTTATAATTTCCACATATTGGGCATTAACTGTTTGCTGCTCCATTTCACATAATATCTCTTTGAAGTTTAAGGACTCAACCTTAAAAAATAAAATTGTTACAGTAGACTGTTTCCTTATTGTCCACGCAGAACATGAATACTTGGTGTAGATCTACTGTGTACCATGCATTCATGCTAGTTCCAACAGACAGTTGGACTGAATGGTAAAATGTAGGATTCCAGACTACAGAATTAAAGCAAGAGAGATGGTTTGGATTGGCTGACATTTAAGGCAAGAATGGCTGGGATGAGTAATAGAAGGAATACAAAGAAAGTGAAAAGATATAAGCCAAATGCTACTTAGGTTTCAGTGCTAGCATTGGCTGGCTCTCTGAAGGTTTCTTAATATGCACAAAATTCCTTCTTTGTTATTAATATTTTTGTTCTATTTTGACTTTTTCATCATTACTTATAAAAAGTAAATTTTTGTGTACTTTTTAAGCATGAAGGCAATAGGGAAAAAATTAAGAATCTGCTTCATATTTCATAGAAATTCTAGAAAACAACCTACCAGACAGAAGTGTTTTTCAGTTAGTGTCTATTTATCAAAGCTGAGAACTAATGTGAAGAAGTGTCTCTCTATTGGCTTTGAGGACAACAGTAGTTTTTGCATATTTATTAAATACAGAAATAGTTTGTTGCATTGTGCTAACCACTGCTTTAGGTGCCGGTGTTGCAGAGATGAATAAAACAAAGTCAATATTACCAAGTAGCTCAGGATCTCAGAAAGAAAAAGACATCTGGCTCCCACTACCTAAGAGCCTGTTCATAGCAGAATAGTTTCCACTTGAACAGAATACTTCATCACTTAACAGAGAGTGACTAAAGATACAATGGAAGGGTAGGTTGGGAAGAGGTTTAATTTTCTCCTTTCTAGGATCTATTATCTAACATCATAACTGGATTCCATAAAATAATTTAATTTATTGGAAAGTAAGAACACTAAGATAGGAGCAGAACAATATGTATTCCTTCTTGCTTTATGGATTTATAAAGGCATGTTACCAATGCAATCTCTAAAACAGTTATATTATAATGTTTTATGCATCATGTTACAAATAGATGGCATAAAATATCATCTTGCTTTATAAGATGCCATGATTAGTGGGATTATTTTAGTGTTTGTGATAAGAAAACGCTAATACAAAACACTATTTTCATGTTTATGTATATTTTTTCTTTTAAGAATTTTTCTAAAATATGTTTCTAGTAAATGTCTGAGAAGAGAGCATGTCATGTGAAGTGAAACATTTATTTGAGGCTGGACTTCTCACATTTATAGTTGTGGCTACTGACCTTGAAAGGAAATAAATGCTTCTTAGGAATTTAAAAATCTGATCCATATTCCAGCAATTATTCTGATAATTAATATAATTTGTATCCCCCCAAGATATGTCTACAGCCAAAGCACATATTTTAAAAGATGAGATGACCATAAAAAGTGACTTTCGGAGGGGGTGGAGCAAGATGGCCGAATAGGAACAGCTCCAGTCTCCAACTCCCAGTGCGAGCGACACAGAAGACCAGTGATTTCTGCATTTTCAACTGAGGTACTGGGTTCATCTCACTGGGGTGTGCCGGACGATCAGTGCTGGTCAGCTGCTGCAGCCCGACCAGTGAGAGCTGAAGCAGGGCGAGGCATCGCCTCACCTGGGAAGCGCAAGGGGGAAGGGAATCCCTTTTCCTAGCCAGGGGAACTGAGACACACAACACCTGGAAAATCGGGTAACTCCCACCCCAATACTGCACTTTAAGCAAACAGGCACACCAGGAGATTATATCCCACACCTGGCCGGGAGGGTCCCACACCCACGGAGCCTCCCTCATTACTAGCACAGCAGTCTGTGATCTACCAGCAAGGCAGCAGCGAGGCTGGGGGAGGGGCGCCCGCCATTGCTGAGGCTTAAGTAGGTAAACAAAGCTGCTGGGAAGCTCGAACTGGGTGGAGCTCACAGCAGCTCAAGGAAACCTGCCTGTCTCTGTAGACTCCACCTCTGGGGACAGGGCACAGTAAACAATAACGAACACAGCAGAAACCTCTGCAGACGCAAACGACTCTGTCTGACAGCATTGAAGAGAGCAGTGGATCTCCCAACACGGAGGTTGAGATCTGAGAAGGGACAGACTGCCTGCTCAAGTGGGTCCCTGACACCTGAGTAGCCTAACTGGGAGACATCCCCCACTAGGGGCAGTCTGACACCCCATACCTCACAGGGTGGAACATACCCCTGAGAGGAAGCTTCCAAAGCAAGAATCAGACAGGTACACTCGCTGTTCAGAAATATTCTATCTTCTGCAGCCTCTGCTGCTGATACCTAGGCAAACAGGGTCTGGAGTGGACCTCCAGCAATCTCCAACAGACCTACAGCTGAGGGTCCTGACTGTTAGAAGGAAAACTAACAAACAGGAAGGACACTTACACCAAAACCCCATCAGTACGTCACCATCATCAAAGACCAGAGGCAGATAAAACCACAAAGATGGGGAAAAAGCAGGGCAGAAAAGCTGGAAATTCAAAAAATAAGAGCGCATCTGCCCCGGCAAAGGAGCGCAGCTCATCGCCAGCAACGGATCAAAGCTGGACGGAGAATGACTTTGACCAGATGAGAGAAGAAGGCTTCAGTCCATCAAATTTCTCAGAGCTAAAGGAGGAATTACGTACCCAGCGCAAAGAAACTAAAAATCTTGAAAAAAAAGTGGAAGAATTGATGGCTAGAGTAATTAATGCAGAGAAGGTCATAAACAAAATAAAAGAGGTGAAAACCATGACACGAGAAATACCTGACAAATGCACAAGCTTCAGTAACTGACTCAATCAACTGGAAGAAAGAGTATCAGCGATTGAGTATCAAATGAATGAAATGAAGCGAGAAGAGAAACCAAAAGAAAAAAGAAAAAAAGAAATGAACAAAGCCTGCAAGAAGTATGGGATTATGTAAAAAGACCAAATCTACGTCTGATTGGGGTGCCTGAAAGTGAGGGGGAAAATGGAACCAAGTTGGAAAACACTCTTCATATATCATCCAGGAGAACTTCCCCAACCTAGAAGGGCAGGCCAACATTCAAATCCAGGAAATACAGAGAACTCCACAAAGATACTCCTCGAGAAGAGCAACTCCAAGACACATAATTGCCAGATTCCCCAAAGTTGAAATGAAGGAAAAAATCTTAAGGGCAGCCAGAGAGAAAGGTTGGGTTACCCACAAAGGGAAGCCCATCAGACTAACAGCAGATCTCTCGGCAGAAACTCTACAAGCCAGAAGAGAGTGGGGGCCAATATTCAACATTCTTAAAGAAAAGAATTTTAAACCCAGAATTTCATATCCAGCCAAACTAAGTTTCATAAGTGAAGGAGAAATAAAATCCTTTACAGATAAGCAAATGCTTAGAGATTGTGTCACCACTAGGCCTGCCTTACAAGAGACCCTGAAGGAAGCACTAAACATGGAAAGGAACAACCGGTACCAGCCATTGCAAAAACATGCCAAAATGTAAAGACCATTGAGGCTAGGAAGAAACTGCATCAACTAACGAGCAAAATAACCAGTTAATATCATAATGGCAGGATCAAGTTCACACATAACAATCTTAACCTTAAATGTAAATGGACTAAATGCTCCAATTAAAAGACATAGACTGGCAACCTGGATAAAGAGTCAAGATCCATCAGTCTGCTGTATTCAGGAGACCCATCTCATATGCAGAGACATACATAGGCTCACAATAAAGGGATGGAGGAAGATTTACCAAGCAAATGGAGAACAAAAAAAAGCAGGGGTTGCAATACTAGTCTCTGATAAAATAGACTTTAAATCATCAAAGATCAAAAGAGACAAAGAAGGCCATTACATAATGGTAAGGGATCAATTCAACAGGAAGAGCTAACTATCCTAAATATATATGCACCCAATACAGGAGCACCCAGATTCATAAAGCAAGTCCTTAGAGACTTACAAAGAGACTTAGACTCCCATACAATAATAATGGGAGACTTCAACACTCCACTGTCAACATTAGACAGATCAACGAGACAGAAAGTTAACAAGGATATCCAGGAATTGAACTCATCTCTGCAGCAAGCAGACCTAATAGACATCTATAGAACTCTCCACCCCAAATCAACAGAATATACATTCTTCTCAGCACCACATCATACTTACTCCAAAATTGACCACATAATTGGAAGTAAAGCACTCCTCAGCAAATGTACAAGAACAGAAATTATAACAAACAGTCTCTCAGAGCACTGTGCAATCAAAGTAGAACTCAGGACTAAGAAACTCAATCAAAACCGCTCAACTACATGGAAACTGAACAACCTGCTCCTGAATGACTACTGGGTACATAACGAAATGAAGGCAGAAATAAAGATGTTCTTTGAAACCAATGAGAACAAAGATACAACATACCAGAATCTCTGGGACACATTTAAAGCAGTGTGTAGAGGGAAATTTATAGCACTAAATGCCCACAAGAGAAAGCAGGAAAGATCTAAAATTGACACTCTAACATCACAATTAAAAGAACTAGAGAAGCAAGAGCAAACACATTCGAAAGCTAGCAGAAGGCAAGAAAAAACTAAGATCAGAGCAGAACTGAAGGAGATAGAGACACAAAAAACCCTACAAAAAATCAATGAATCCAGGAGTTGGTTTTTGAAAAGATCAACAAAATTGACAGACCGCTAGCAAGACTAATAAAGAAGAAAAGAGAGAAGAATCAAATAGACGCAATAAAAAATGATAAAGGGGATATCACCACCGACCCCACAGAAATAGAAACTACCATCAGAGTATAGTATAAACACCTCTACGCAAATAAACTGGAAAATCTAGAAGAAATGGATAATTTCCTGGACACTTACACTCTTCCAAGACTAAACCAGGAAGAAGTTGAATCCCTGAATAGACCAATAGCAGACTCTGAAATTGAGGCAATAATTAATAGCCTACCAACCAAAAAAAGTCCAGGACCAGATGGATTCACAGCTGAATTCTACCAGAGGTACAAGGAGGACCTGGTACCATTCCTTCTGAAACTATTCCAATCAATAGAAAAAGAGGGAATCCTCCCTAACTCATTTTATGAGGCCAATATCATCCTGATACCAAAGCCTGACAGAGACACAACAAAAAAAGAGAATTTTAGACCAATATCCCTGATGAACATTGATGCAAAAATCCTCAATGAAATACTGGCAAACCGGATTCAGCAACACATCAAAAAGCTTATCCACCATGATCAAGTGGGCTTCATCCCTGGGATGCAAGGCTGGTTCAACATTCGCAAATCAATAAACATAATCCAGCATAGAAACAGAACCAAAGACAAGAACCACATGATTATTTCAATAGATGCAGAAAAGGCTTTTGACAAAATTCAACAGCCCTTCATGCTAAAAATGCTCAATAAATTCGGTATTGATGGAACGTATCTCAAAATAATAAGAGCTATTTATGACAAACCCACAGCCAATATCATACTGAATGGGCAAAAACTGGAAAAATTCCCTTTGAAAACTGGCACAAGACAGGGATGCCCTCTCTCACCACTCCTATTCAACATAGTGTTGGAAGTTCTGGCTAGGGCAATTAGGCAAGAGAAAGAAATCAGGGGTATTCAGTTAGGAAAAGAAGAAGTCAAATTGTCCCTGTTTGCAGATGACATGATTGTATATTTAGAAAATCCCATTGTCTCAGTCCAAAATCTCCTTAAGCTGCTAAACAACTTCAGCAAAGTCTCAGGATACAAAATTAATGTGCAAAAATCACAAGCATTCTTATACACCAGTAACAGACAAACAGAGAGCCAGATCATGAATGAACTTCCATTCACAATTGCTTCAAAGAGAATAAAATACCTAGGAATCCAACTTACAAGGGATGTAAAGGACCTCTTCAAGGAGAACTACAAACCACTGCTCACTGAAATAAAAGAGGACACAAACAAATGGAAGAACATACCATGCTCATGGATAGGAAGAATCAATATCGTGAAAATGGCCATACTGCCCAAGGTAATTTATAGATTCAATGCCATCCCCATCAAGCTACCAATGAGTTTCTTCACAGAATTGGAAAAAACTGCTTTAAAGTTCATATGGAACCAAAAAAGAGCCCGCATCTCCAAGACAATCCTAAATCAAAAGAACAAAGCTAGAGGCATCACGCTACCTGACTTCAAACTATACTACAAGGCTACAGTAACCAAAAGAGCATGGTACTGGTACCAAAACAGAGATATAGACCAATGGAACAGAACAGAGTCCTCAGAAATAATACCACACATCTACAGCCATCTGATCTTTGACAAACCTGAGAAAAACAAGAAATGGGGAAAGGATTCCCTATTTAATAAATGGTGCTGGGAAAATTGGCTAGCCATAAGTAGAAAGCTGAAACTGGATCCTTTCCTTACTCCTTATACGAAAATTAATTCAAGATGGATTAGAGACTTAAATGTTAGACCTAATACCATAAAAATCCTAGAGGAAAACCTAGGTAGTACCATTCAGGACATAGGCATGGGCAAAGACTTCATGTCTAAAACACCAAAAGCAACGGCAGCAAAAGCCAAAATTGACAAATGGGATCTCATTAAACTAAAGAGCTTCTGCACAGCAAAAGAAACTACCATCAGAGTGAACAGGCAACCTACAGAATGGGAGAAAATTTTTGCAATCTACTCATCTGACAAAGGGCTAATATCCAGAACCTACAAAGAACTCAAACAAATTTACAAGAAAAAAACAAACAACCCCATCAAAAAGTGGGCAAAGGATATGAACAGACATTTCTCAAAAGAAGACATTCATACAGCCAACAGACATATGAAAAAATGCTCATCATCACTGGCCATCAGAGAAATGCAAATCAAAACCACAATGAGATACCATCTCACACCAGTTAGAATGGCGATCATTCAAAAGTCAGGAAACAACAGGTGCTGGAGAGGATGTGGAGAAACAAGAACACTTTTACACTGTTGGTGGGATTGTAAAGTAGTTCAACCATTA